>NC_090752.1:89589562-89599562 GCF_036898095.1 Palaemon carinicauda | reverse complement strand
CATAAATCAATCAAACACAATGAACCTATCTGGGGGCCAATGGAAAGCTGACACAGTGGACAATACTCTTCTCAACCCTATCATTAAGAAGATAATCCACGGAGACCGACTACCAGACATGCATCAGAGGTCAAGACTTCCTCCAAGCGGCTCAACAATAAGAAGACGCACCTGGATGTAATTAAATTTGGCTAATCCTTCCAGCAATTATAACAACTATAGAACAATTGAACACACCCTTTTGCTTTCATATATAAACCGTCACTCTCCATTGTATCCCTCATTTTTACTTTACATCCTGAAGAGGGTTGATGTTTATTGACCGAAATATGGTGTGATTTATTCATATTTCCTGTGTTTCTTTTATGGGCCTTTTTGAAAAAACATATATATATATATATATATATATATATATATGTGTGTGTGTGTGTGTGTGTGTATAAGTGTGATTTAGTCATTATCATCATCATTCGTTACTAGTCAACTGCAGAACAAAGGCCTCAGAAATGTCCTTTTACGCCAGTTCGCACCGGCAAACTTTCTTAGTTCGTAACCCATCGTCTTCTCTTCCTTGGCCTTCTTTTGCAATCTCTAGTAACCCATTTTGTTATTCTTAATGTCCATATATTATCTGTCATTCTCATTATACATCCTGTCCCTGTCCATTTCTCTTTCTTACATGTTAGAATATCCTACTTTGCTCTCATATCCATGTTGCTCTTTTCTGTCTCAGTGATATCCTCATCATTATTCTTTCCATAGCTCCTTTGTAACTAGCTTATTTTCTAAGGCTTTAGTAAGGTTCCAAGTTCCTGATACATATGTTAAAATTTGCAGGATCATCTGATTGAATACTTTTCTTTTAAGAGAAGGAGGCATTCTACATTTCATAATCCTCTCCATCCCATGTTCTCATATGACCAATTGTAGTAGGCTTTTTTCGCTAACGGCATTTTTTTTTTTTACTCAATTTTACATGTTTTCTGTTTTTCAGTTTTACAAATAAAAAATTCTGCGTAGATTTCCTCAAAGGGAAATTTTGTAAATAATATTTTCTTTTATGATAATGTAAGAAAAGTAATTTTCCATATTATATATACTCAGAAAATTTATGTGTGGAAGTATATCTCATGAGAGAGAGAGAGAGAGAGAGAGAGAGAGAGAGAGAGAGAGAGAGAGATTTCGGATATTAGGAGAAAGAGTGAGAGATATTAGAAATATTTTGAAAATTAATAGAAAAAATATACAAATGAGCCTTATTGCCTTATTGCCTTTTTTTATGTTTGGGTTCCCCCAGGTCCCTCAGTGTGAGGCACCTCTTATATCCACCAAAGAGTTGCTAATGCATCTTCCGGTGTATTTTGCATTTTCCAGTCTTGGATGGTCTGAGATGCATCTTAGGTATTTATCGAGCTTATTGTTAAACATATCTACGCTCACTCTTGATATGTATCTTAGATGAGCTGGCAGCACATTAAATAGTCGCTGCATTATCGATGCTAGTGCGTAGTGGATTAATGTCCTGTGCGCCATCCTTAGTTTTCCTGGTATATTTTTTGGCACTATTAATCTACCTTGGCTTGCTCTCTCTAATATTTTTAGCTCGATGTTTTCAGTAATTCCTTCTATTTGCTTCCATACTTGTATTATCATGTAGCGTTCTCTTCTCCATTCTAGACTGTATACTTTTAAAAGTTGCAGTCTTTTCGAGTTATCAAGGTCCTTAACTACTTCTATTCTAGCAGTATAGGACCTTTGTACACTTTCTATTTGTGCAATATCCTTTTGGTAGTGTGGGTACCATATCACACTGCAGTGCTCGAGTGTACTACGTACATAAGTTTTGTAAAGCATAATCATGTGTTCAGCTTTTTTTGTTTTAAAGTGTCTGAATAACATTCCCATTTTTGCTTTACATTAAGCCAACAGTGTTGCTATTTGGTCGTTGCATAACATATTCCTATTCAACATTACACCAAGGTCTTTAATTGCTTCCTTGTTTGTGATTGTCTCGTTATGTCCCTGGTATGCATATACCATTCTTTTCTGTTTCCATAATTTATTGATTCAAATTTATCGGAGTTAAATACCAACCTATTTATCTCCGCCCATTCATATATTTTGTTTAGATCTCTTTGTAGTGAGTTCCTATCTTCATCACAAGTAATTTCTCTACTTATTCTTGTGTCATCGGCGAAACTTCTCACTGCAGAGTTTTCAACATCACAGTCTATGTCTGAGATTATAATAACAAACAGCAGTGCAGCTAATACCGTACATTGTGGCACGTCAGATATTACCTGAGCTTCATCTGATTTCTCGTCATTTACAACCACTATCTGTTTTCTGTTTTGCTGGAATTCTTTTACCCATTTTTCTATCTTTCCCACAATATTATGCTTTCTCATTTTTTTCTTTAATATGTTATGCTCTACCTTGTCAAAGGCTTTTGCAAAACTAGATAGATCACATCTGTGTCTTTTTCATTTATCATATTTTTGTATATGTTTTCATAGTGTGCTATCAGTTGGGTTTGTGTACTTTTTCCGAGCACAAAACCGTGTTGTCCTATATTAAACAAATTATTTTTAACCAAATGATTCATTATTTTCTTTTTTATTACCCTTTTATACACTTTCATAATATGTGATGTTAGACTAACAAGTCTATAAATGCTTGCCTCTAGTCTTGATCCACTTTTGAAGATAGGGGTTATACAAGCTAATTTATGTTTCAACGTATATCTCGCTCATATCTACACTTTGTCTTAGCAGTACTGCAACCGGCTTCGCGATAGTGTTTGCAGGTTTTTTTAACAAAATCGCTGGAACTCCATCTGGTCCGGCTGTCGATCCATTTTTAATTTCCTTTATAGTCTTGACAATATCTGCTTCATTAATAGCTATATCCGGTAGACATTCAACATTTTCTTCTCTCATTTCTGTTTCATTATTCTCATTCGCAATTTTTGGCGTGAACTCACTCTTATATTTTTCTGCTAATATGTTGCATATTTCCTTCTTTTCATTCGTTAGCCGTCCTTCAACTCTTAGAGGACCTATTTCTAATCTCCCTTTATTCATCATTTTTTGCATGAGATTAAAGTACTTTGGGTTTCTTTTTTATATTTTGAAGTGTCCTTTCTTCTAAGTCCCTTTTTTCATTTTCTTCCCACTGTATAATCTTTTGTTCTGCATTTTCTGTTACATTTTATTTTCATAATTTTCCACACATTTTTTTCTTTTGCAAGATTTTTCTTCCACTTTCTAATTTTCTGAAATAAGATCCTTCTGTCTCTTGGTATGCATGTCTTTTGTTTATTGTCTATTTTCGGTACATATTTTTCAACAATTTTCTCCAGTATTTTGTACAGTATGTCCGTATTTACCTGTATATTATCACTTACAAATACATTTTTCCATTCTTTATTGAGTTCATTTATCTCTGACCTTTTTATATTCTTACTATAAAAATTATATTTTCCATATCCTTCCCAACGTTTTGTGCTTGTATTAATTCTGCGATCACTTGCTTTGGAATGGACTATTAATTCTATGACATTGTGGTCTGAAATTCCCATGTTATACACTATTATTTCTTTAACATAATTCACCTCATTCACAAATACTAGATCTAGGACATTTTCCTTTCTTGTTGGAATGTGGTTTATTTGTTGCATATAATGTTCTAATAGCATATCTTGAAGCTTTTCAAATTGCCTCTTATCTTCTGCGCTACTATTACTCTCTTTTTTATATGTATACATACAACCACTTTCTTCTATCCGTTCTTTCCAATCCACGAAAGGAAAGTTAAAATCTCCGGATAGGAGTATATTCCAGTCTTTATGGTTTCTACATATATCATCTATTTTTTCTATTAGTATGTCAAACTCCTTAGTATTTCGGGGCATGTAAACTACAATATTCACTAGCTTTTCAAATTCAAATTCTACCGCAATCAATTCACATTCTATGTTGCTGTATATTTCACAGACTTTTCCTTGATTTATGTCTCTTCCATATATTGCGGTTCCCCCTTGATTCCTATTTGTTCTGTCTGATCTATAAGTTTGGAAACCCTTTTATCCGGTCATCACTGCCAGTCTCTTGGGAATACCATGTTTCACGTATATTTAATATATCTATTTATTCAATTTGGGTTAGTTCTTCTAAGAACTCTATTTTCCTTTTAAAGTTACTCGTGACTAAACCTTGTGCATTCATCACTATTATGGTTTGTGTTTCATCCCCATTATTTAATATTGGTAATAATTTGGATTCTCCCATGCTTCCTTCCTGTTCTGATATGATGTTCTTTTCTTCATTTCCAGGAATTCTGCCATTAAAAATTCCAACTTTTCTATTATATTTGCTCTTTCGCCTTCATATTTATTTTTGTGTGTATACCTGCAATTATCCCCATATCTGCGCCAACCCCTGGCATTATAGATGCATTCTTTGTAGTTGGGCTCTAAATGTGCATATTTGGGTTGAAAGGCTTCATATCTTGGGGCCTTTGGTGCATAGCGCGGTATATACGCGGCCTGCTTTTTTGTTTCTTTTTTTGTTTCATTTTTGCTTTCATTTTAGTTTGCTGAGTTTTCTTACTTTCATTCATGGTTGCAGGATGTATATATCGACATTTTTTGTTAAAACTGCGTCCTCATCCATCTTTTAGGTTTTTGCATATTTTTGGATGGAGATCTCTGCATTCGTCTCCATATCCGTCAATATGGCATATCTTTGGATGCTTGTAGTAGCATCATTTGCCAAATCTGCAATTCCCTCTTTTCAGCAAATTGCAGACTATATATTTCTTTTCTTTTTTTTTCTTGTTCTTGCTCTTCCCTAAAAGTATGTAGGTCCGGGTAGAGTCTCTTGGGTCTATTATTTGTATCCATCTGATAATTTATTTCTTCATAAGTATGTTGTTGGATGGCATCATAAGTTATATCAATGATTTCCTCTGCACCCTTACACATATCCTGTTCATTTTTCTCTTCTTCTTCTTCTTCTTCTTCTTCTTCTTCTTCTTATCTGTCTTCTTTTTCTTCTTCTGTTTTTTCTTCTTCCTCTTCTTTATCTTTAACTATTTGCTGATTTAGTCTCGTCTTAATTATATTTTCTATCCAGACTAAGCATGTTGAGCAGAATACCTTTGTGTCTCTTATTTTTTATTTATTGCTGTATTTCAGCACATGTAGGGTGTGTTGGAACATGGCAAGCATCACATTTTCTAATCAGTTGTTGATGATTATTAATGGAATTCCATATCTTACATGTATTACACCATTTTGGCATTCTTTTTCCCAATGCATCAATCAGTATATTCACCATATTGGACTTCTTTTTGTTCTTTGATGGAATGTGTTGATTGATGTAAACTTTCTTTATAAGTCTCTTTATCACTTGGATCTTCTTTGAAATTTCTTCTATTATTTTGCTGATGTTTTCCACAGATTTGCTCCAGTTTATTAGATCATATTGTTTCAATATGTCTGCGAATATTTTTCCGTCACACTGGTTGGAGTTACTAGTGACCTCTGTTATCAGACGGTCAAGCTCTTGTTTCGCCAACTCATGGAATTTACTTTTGTTGACTGCAGCAGTGTCCCTCCAAGCTTTGTCTCTATTATAGAGCGCCATCTTGATCAGATTTTTAGTAATTCACAAGATAACTATCCTATGTCTACTATTTTATCCCACTTTTCTGACCTCAAACTAATCACCGACTATTCACGAAAACTTGTAGCTATATTGCACTCGATAGCCTTTTGTTATCCGCGTTAAATCAGGATAATTTTTAGGGTCGCACTAGTGTATTCACTCACCGGCACACAGATACAACGAGAGAGAGAGAGAGATAGAGAGAGAGAGAGAGAGAGTGTTACAAAGATTTTGGATGTCTCGAAGAATTCTTAGTCCATCCCGGGAGACTCCATTTGCTCTTTGGTAGAGCGATTTAGTTTAAGCATTTAGAGAGTTCTTATGATCTTCTTTTTAACTTATTCTTGAACTCGTTTACCGTGTTTTTATTCACTATATCCGCTGGAAGTCTGTTCTAAGTATTTGCTATTTTGTGTGCAAAGAAATTGCCCCATTGAGTGTTGTTGTATCTTTTCAATTCCAGTTTGTATCTGTTACCTCTAGACTGATTTTTGCTAAGCTTGAATAGATTATGGAAATCTGCATTTGTTATTCTTTTAAGAATTTTGATTGCCTCCATTAACTGTCCCCTTAGCCGCCGAGTTTTTACATCAAATAAGGTCAAACGTTCATTCTCCATCTATAACCAAATTACCTTAGTGGTGAAACTAGCTTGGTGGCCCTATCTTGTACTGCTTCCAACCTATCTTTATCCTTCCGAATCCTTGGACCCCAGAATTGGACTCCGTATATCTAGATGGGGTCTTACTAGTGATGCATACAGTTGCAGTACGGTGTCTTTATTTCTGTATTTGAATTGTCTCTTTATGTAGCCTATAAGTTTTTGTGCTTTCTTTTCATGTTTTATGTTCTGTTTGGTGAACTTCAAATCCTTGTTGATAATAATACTGAGATCTTCCTCCTGGTCTACACTTTCTATTTCATTATCCAGCAGTGAGTAATCTCATTGTGGGTTACTGTAACCTATGTGCATGACTTTACATTTTCCACAGTTGAAAGGCATTTGCCACTTTCTGAACCATTCTCCTATCTTCATTAGATCCTCTCTTAAAGCTTCTACGTCTTCTAAGTTCGCAGCATTTATGCCTAGTTTAGTATCATCGGCAAATATGGATATTGTACTAGTTACTCCTAAATCTATGTCGTTGATGCAGATCAGAAAAAGCAATGGGCCAAGTACGGATCCTTGAGGTGCTCCTCTTGTAGCAGCTGCCCACACTGAAGCTTCTCCATTGATTACAATTCTTTGTTTTCTGCTTGTTACCCAGTCTTCGATTCATTCAGCTGGCTCGTCAATGATGCCTAGTGCTCTAATTTTGACCATTAATTATCTATGAGGAGGTTTTTAAAATTAACTGAAATTTTTTAACAGTTTAGAGAGAGAGAGAGAGAGAGAGAGAGAGAGAGAGAGAGAGAGAGAGAGAGAGAGAGAGAGAGAGAGAGAGAGAGAGAGAGAGAGAGAGTTTAAAAATTTGTAAAAAAACAAAGAGTATGCAAATTAGAAAAGGCTACCGAAGATAAAAGAAAGTGAACCAGAATAAAATGGTTGGAAATGTCCTTCCCGATCCCGTATGTAGATTTGTGAGGCAACACGCTGTTACTCTTCTTTATGGTCTTGTTTATGGTTCCTCCGGCGGTGATTTTCTTTATTGGACAGATACTCTGTTTGTTTAGGCACTTGTTTATTTGTGCTTGCGCTAACTTCCTAAGTATGTACTCTTGTTTTTTTTTTTTTTTTTTTACCTTTGCGTTGATAAAGATAAGTTTCTCTTGTGAAGCTAGTGCAACTCGAGTGGCACTCTTGTTGTTGGTGTTGTTGTTGTTTTTACAGTCATTGTTATTATTGGTATTATCGTTGTTGTTGCTGTTGTTTAAAATCACTTTCAAAATTATTATTATTATTATTGTTCTTTAAAGTTTGCTTTATAGATTATTATTATTATTATTTTTATTATTATTATTATTATTATTATTATTATTGCTCTTTAAAGTTCACTTACAAAATTATTATTATTATTATTATTATTATTATTATTATTATTATTATTATTATTATTATTATTTTTATTATTATTACTATTGTTGTTGTTGTTGTTGTTGTTTAAAACTCACTTTCAAAACTCAAATGAAAACCGTGAAAAGAAAACAACGAATAGAAAATATGCACTTTAAACTTATTTAAAAACGATTCCTACTTATTCTAATATATACAGCATAATACAAAGTATTTTAAAATAACGGGAAAAATACTTATATTAACGTCTAGATAATTCACTTCCAGCCTTCATTCAATTTCAATCGTAAGCCTAAAGAAAGCTCTCTCTCTCTCTCTCTCTCTCTCTCTCTCTCTCTCTCTCTCTCTCTCTCTCTCTCTCTCTCTCTCTCTCTCTCTCTCTCTCTCGTAAAATTTTTTTTTTAGATTCCCTGATAAGATTGATGACAGAAAACTCACAGAAATTTCGAAAAAAAAATTATAAATGTTTTTTTTTTTCTTGGTTAAAATCATTATTATGGAAAACTATTAAATTTATTTAGACGTTAAAAGATCATTATTGATTATGAAATTCAGTTTGCGTAACTAGACTTCTCAGAAAAGAAATGGAGTCATCTTGTTTTGCATATAATTAATCTCAATAAAGATTGAGAATGCTTTTATTCAAACATTAGTGATTATAAATTAGCATCAAAAGATAGAATTGATTTTATTATTATTATTAGATTGTAAAATAATGTGTGAGATCTGTTCTTACGTGTGTGTGTGCGTGTGTATATATATATATATATATATATATATATATATATATACATACATATATATATATATATATATATATATATATATATATATATATATATATATATATATATATATATATAACTGTATATATATAACTGTATATATATATGTACACATATAATGTACATACATACATATGAATAAATATACATACACACAGGCATATATATATATAAATGTATATATATATATATATATATATATATATATATATATATATATATATATATATATATATATATATATATATATATATATATATATATATATCCTTATTTAAAATTAGTCTCCCAAAGAGTTTTGAAAAGCGGCATCTCTTGATACCTGCTTTTCCTCGGCAAATATTATCTCAGTTTATATGCTTTGAACAAACACGTTTGTGGAAACTTTTTTGATTAAAAGATAGCTTAATATTACAAAATTTTTATTATAATAACGAAGCTTTTCTTTTATCCAGAGTTTTTAGGGAATAAATAGGACTTCTTGAGAAAGAGTTTCCTTTTACTTTATCAACAATGTAGGTTGATGGCATTATACTTTTTCATTTTCTTTCATGTCGTTCAAAAGGCTGTTGTCTAACAGATGATGCAATTTTTACTTCCTCTGGTTTGTGTTTTTATTTGTTTATGTGTTTGTTTGTAAACAGCTTCCTGGCCACAATTTTACTTGTATAGTAATGAAACCTTTATGGATTAACTGTTATGTAAAAAGTTGGAAAATATTAAATTTTGAGAGGTCGATGTCCAAGGTCAAGGTCACGGTCAAGCAAAATGTCCAATTCACGTAATTAGACAAAAGTTTGGACTTCGTTGTCATAGAGACTTCAAACTTGGTTCATATTTGAGTGAATGAAAATCCACGGCAGTTAGTACGTGCTAATGTCAAAGGTCGAGGTCAAGGTCGACCAAAAGGTCGAGAAATAAGCTTCCACAGTGGAGGTCTGCGCTTTACTGGGTGCCCTCTTGTTAAGTAGGAAAATATTTTCTCGTGTCAGAAGTTGCTCTTTTTTAGGAATTACCTACTCTTTCGGTTTTGAAATTTTATCAATTTTATTTATTAACTTTTTGTACAGAATCCTTTGTCTTTCTTATCCTGAACTTTCATTTGAAGCTATTTAGCGGTAGTTATTAAAAGGTCCATAGATCATGCCAAATATTTGGGCGTGGAATATAAGAAAAAAATATGTTTTTTTTTATTGAATTTATCATATAATTTCAAGAACCATTCATATGCAGGTAAGAAATATATATATATATATATATATATATATATATATATATATATATATATATATATATATATTATATATATGTGTGTGTGTGTGTGTGTGTGTGTGTATGTATATATATATAAAATATATATTTCTATAAGTGTATATAAATACATATATACAGTATATATATGGATAAAGAGTTGGCAAAAAAAAGACAATAACTAATTAGCATCAGTGAACAGAATAAATAAAGTAAACAGAGACACACGTCAAGGGTAATATAAGCAGCTTAGGTTTCCTCACCTACGTCTTGCATTGTTA
>NC_090752.1:89567062-89582062 GCF_036898095.1 Palaemon carinicauda | reverse complement strand
ACTGATGATTAACGTGGTCAAAAGCAGCTTTGATATCAAGAGCAATAAGAACTTATTGATGGTTTATGGAAAAAAAGCTACAACTCTCATGGAAGTAATCCTAAAATCAAGAAAACAAATAATTAACCTCAGTAAATGTAATAAGACATTTTGTTAAAAGACGATCAAAGCTTCAAGGCAACGTGGGAATTATATAGATTGGAAAGTAATCAACACAGGTATAGCTATCATAAACATATTACCCTAATTATTATTGTTATCATTATTTCTAGCTAAGCTACAACCCTACTTGAAAACACAGACTGCAATAAGCTCAGAGGCTCTGACAGGGAAAATAGCCCAGTGAGTAAAGGAAAAGGGGAAAATTGAATATTCTAAGAGTAGCAACATTAAAATAAATATCTCCTATATAATTTAAAAAAACTTTAACCAAACAAGAGGAGAATAAATAAGATAGAATGGTGTACCAACCGTGTGTCACACAATTGTACATAATTATTTTGTATATATTATGCTTGTATCTGCGCTCTTCCCTCGCACTAAAAAGAACCTGAATGGTCATGTCTCCGGTTTTGCTCTGTAACATTGTTTGTCTCTCGAACAGGTTATGTCCTGTTGCCTTGAGGTTTTGTATATAAAGGAGAGTGTTCCTTAATAAACAACTCAGTTGATTGCTTCCTGCCTTTGAGTTCACAACCCTCTCTCGGCACCGTCACATTGGTGACCCCGGCACCGTCACATTGGTGACCCCGGAAGTCGACTCGCTCCCACTGCCTTCCACCCCCACCTCCCTCGCCCCTCCATCGTTGGTACTATGACGGACTCTACTACAGCAGTTGGCGCTGCGGCCGCCCCATTGAAACTTTCACCGTTCGCTAGCGGAGAGGCATTTGCTTTGTTTCAGCGCGCAGAAGTCCAGTTTCGCATCAACGGAGTGAGTCGCTCAACCACCAAAGCAGATTATGTTCTCGCGGCGATACCCGAGGACACCTTCCCGGAAATATCCCACTGGCTTTGTGAACAAGGAGACACCCCAATAGCGTATGACGCCCTCAAAACATACCTTCTGCAGCAGTACTCATCGTCGCCAGCCGCCCGTGTAGCAAAGCTTTTTCAGCTCTCGCAACAACCGTTGGGGGACCAAAGGGCTTCGCTTGCCTCAGGGAAATGACCAGTATCGCTCGCCTTCAACCTGCCGCAGACGGCTCTCCTCGTGAGGTGAACCTACTTCGTGCCCTTTGGATACGTCGTTTACCCGGATCTATACGCGCTGCCATACCCGATGTCGATAGTTTACCCATAAAGGACTTGATGACCTAAGCCGACGCCCTTATGGACAGCCACTTCAAGACCTCCATCAACGCCTCCACCCCTGACGAAGAGGATGTCTATTAAACGTCAACTGAAGCTGACATGAATGCCGTAGGACATACACCCCCGCACCGTGACGTGCCGAAGCAGAGACAAAGCCGCCCACCACCCACCAATCGCTCGCGCCCCAACAAACGACTTCTACAGCCCCTTACTACCTCCCATCCGCCGCAGTTTTGCTACTACCACTTCAGATTCGGGGCAACTGCAAAGAAATGTGCCAAGGATTGTCAGTGGCCAAAAAACGTGTAAGTAGGCCATCGCTCGTGGCGGTGGCCTCCCGTATTTCTAATTTTTTCTTTTTACAGGATGCAGGAACGGGCGTGCCATTTTTGGTAGACACGGGTGCTTGTCGTTCTCTTTTGCCAAGGAAACTCTTCAAGACACGACGTAGTCTGTCTACATCTGCCGACGTCCGCTTGGTAGCTGCCAACGGATCTGCGATACCCACCTACGGTTACGAGAACCTCACATTATCGTTCGGAAACAGTAAATTCAATTGGAAGTTTCTCATTGCTGACATCACCATGCCAATCCTCGGTGCGGATTTCCTCTCTCATTTCCACCTTCTGGTCGATGTCGCCCACCGACGATTGGTCAACGCAGACTCGTACTTGTCGACACCTCTTCAACCCGCCCCATCTAACCTCGCTCTCCACATTAGTGCACCCACAGATGCCTACGCCCACCTCCTCACGTCGTACCCGGAAGTTTTCCGTCCAGAACTTCGCCAAACGCCCACAGTTCCTGCCAAGCACGGTATTTATCACCATATCAAGACGACGGGACCCCCAGTCTTCGCAAAATTCAGACGTCTGGCACCGGAACGATTGGCAGCCGCCAAACAGACGTTCGCCGAAATGGAGGAAATGGGACTTTGCCAAAAGGCCTCCAGCCCATGGTCGTCACCCTTATACATCGTTCTGAAGAAAGACGGCTCCCTCCGTCCGTGCGGGGATTACAGGCGCCTGAACATGCAAACAGAACCGGATCACTACCCCCTCCCAAACATTGCCGACGTGACCTTCTACCTGTACAAAGCAAAGGTTTTCTCTACGCTCGATCTCCTGAAGGGGTATTATCAGGTGCCTATGAACCCAGAAGACATCCCCAAGACTGCCATCACCACTCCGTTTGGTACATACACCTTCAATTACTCCTGTTTTGGCCTTCGTAATGCTCGGGCCACGTTTCAACGTCTCATGGATGGCATCTTAGGGGACCTCCCTTTCTGTGTATGTTATGTGGACGACATACCTGTGTTCTCCTCCTCAAAAGAGGAACACCTCCGTCACCTGCGCATCGTGCTCGACCGCCTGCAACAAAACGGCCTTGTAGTCCGGTACGACAAGTGTACCTTTGGCGCCAACGAAGTGTCGTTCTTAGGGCACCGCATCACTCCTGAAGGTGTCCACCCCCTCCCTGAGAAGGTAGCAGACGTTCAGAACTTCCCCGTGCCCTCGACCGTCAAAGCTCTGCAGGAATTCTTGGGCATGATCAACTATTATCACCGTTTTCTGCCAGCCATTGCCGCCACTCTTGCTCCCCTCCACGCCTCCCTCAAGGGCAAGCCGAAGGACCTGAAGTGGGGTCCCTTTCAAGAAGCAGCCTTCTGCAATGCAAAGAAGGCCCTATCAACTGCTGCGGCTCTCACTTTTCCTATCCCACACGCCCCTCTCCTTCTCTCCATCGATGCCAGCGACGTCGCTATTGGTGCAGTACTCGAGCAGGTGGTCAAAGGCTCGCCCTGCCCATTGGCCTTCTTCAGCAGAAAACTGTCCCAGGCAGAATCGGGTTATTCTACCTTCGATCGAGAATTTTCTGGCGGTGCACTTGGCTGTCCGTCACTTTCGCCATTTCTAAGAAGGTACGCCCTTCGTCATTCGCACAGACCACATGCCTCTGGTGCACGCCTTCACTCGACAGTCTGACGCCTGGTCCGCCCGTCAACGCCGACATGTCTCCACCGTGGCTGAATACAATTGCACCCTCCAATACGTCCCTGGGAAAATGAATCGCGTTGCCGATGCCCTGTCAAGAAACACGTTGGCTGCCGTTCAACTGGGATTGGATTACAACGCCCTGGCTGAAGCCCAACGACAGGATCCAGAGTATCAAGCTTGTAGGACATCCTGCACGTCCCTCCGTTGGGAAGACTTTCCCCTCGAAGACTACAACACCACCCTCCTATGTGACGTCAGTACTGGTAGACCGCGACCTTGGATTCCTGCTCCCATGCGCCGACAGGTGTTTGATTTCATTCACGGCCTTTCACATCCCTCGTGCCGTTCTACTGCACAGCTGCTGAAGGCAAAGTTCATTTGGCACGGCATTTCTAAGGATGCTAAGGATTGGGTCCGCGCCTGTACTTCTTGCCAAACTCCCAAAGTACAACGACACACGGATTCAAGAGTGGGCACCTTTCCTCAACCTCAGCGTCGTTTCGCACACATTCACGTCGACGTTGTAGGCCCCCTACCCACATCACAAGGACATCGTTACCTGTTTACCGTTATCGACCGCTCCACTCGTTGGCCTGAAGCCATTCCCATGGAAACTGCAACGTCCACCTCATGTACATCTGCCTTACTCTCTGGATGGATTTCAAGATTCGGTATCCCTGAGCATATTACTTCTGACAGGGGAACCACTTTCACCTCTCAATTGTGGACGTCATTAGAGAATCTCCTGGGCATCACCCTACATCAGACAACGGCCTACAACCTCGCGGCCAATGGAATGGTTGAACGTTTTCATCGCACCCTCAAAGCAGCTTTGATGTCCCGCTGCAAGGATTGCAACTGGTTTACTCAGCTTCCCTGGGTCCTCCTGGGACTAAGGACCACTCTTAAAGACGCCCTCGACGTCTCGGCAGCTGAAATGGTGTATGGCGACCCGTTGGTCGTCCCTGTCGAATTTTTTCCTTCTACAACCTCCTCCGACGATCTCCAGCGCATACGTCACGTCATGGGAAATTTTACTCCGTGACGCCAGACTTACAAGCCGCCAGCGAAGCATCACATACCAAAGGACCTGCACTCTGCAACACACGTCTTCCTGCGCAACGACACCAGCAAGCCACCACTAACGCCCCCTTACACGGGCCCCTTCCTTGTGATCCGACGCAGTCCGAAAGCATTCCTCCTAAACATTCGGGGCAAAGAAGACTGGGTCTCCATTGATCGTCTAAAACCTGCTTATCTTCTGTCAGATGACCCGCCTACAGTTCGCCTCTCTAGATCAGGGTGCCCTATTTAACATGTACAGTATGTCATTTTTAGGGGGGGGGGCCATGTACCAACCGTGTGTCACACAATTGTACATAATTATTTTGTATATATTATGCTTGTATCTGTGCTCTTCCCTCGCACTAAAAAGAACCTGAATGGTCATGTCTCCGGTTTTGCTCTGTAACATTGTCTGTCTCTCGAACAGGTTATGTCCTGTTGCCTTGAGGTTTTGTATATAAAGGAAAAGGAGATCGTTCCTTAATAAACAACTCAGTTGATTGCTTCCTGCCTTTGAGTTCACAACCCTCTCTCGGCACCGTCACAATGGTGTGTTCGAGTGTAATTGAGTCACATTACCAATACTACACAAGTGACAACAGAATCTCTTCTCGGTAACTTGCGAAAAATAATAAGTAAAAATATACATCACCTTATTGCGACGCAAAAAAGAATAAAATATACATCACCTTATTGCGACGCAAAAAAGGATATTAATTGAATGTGTCAATAATGCTGCTTTCATATTGGCAATAACTCATTAATGTTACTTTGCAAAGGGCAGAAAATCTTGCTATACCATATTAGCTACTTCCAAAAGCTGCCCACATTTCTTGTCAAAATGGGACGTAAAAACGACCTTTGTCGAAAGAAAGAGTATATTGTAGGCCAAACTGAATTATGAGATGCCTCTTTAAAAAAGAAACCACTTTGTCATGTACAGAGGAATTTTTGTGGGGATTTATCTATTTATTTTATGTTCTGAAGATATTTTATCTATCCTATTCAGGAAAGAAGCTAGAGGGATGAGAAGCCTTCCATCCATTGTTATCCGGATGAATGGCCAGGGAACCGGTTATATGACAGACCGTAATAGCACTCTGGTGCTATGCATTAGCATTTTTATTACTTCAATCCACTGACATTAGAAAAATAATCTTGGATTGGAGATAACTCTGTTGCAGCCTGTGACATTATCATCATATAATTAGTATTATGATTATCATTATTATTACTGCCATAATTATTTATCACCATCATGATTATCATAATTGATGTCCTTGTACTTTTTCAGAATTCTAATCAACGAGTCAAGTTAAAGAATCTCAAATAACATACTAGTATGTCTTAAACGAGTGAAAAATAACATACTATTCTAGCCTCTGAAGGGAAAATAATTTACTAGCATGGTCTCAAACGAATAAAAAATAAAATACTAGTATGGCCACAAATAAGTGAAAAATAAGTTTCTATTGTGGACTTAAACGACTGAAAAATACATACTGCTGGTCTTCAGCGAATTAAAAAATGGTACACAGTATTACTGTAGTATGATCCTAAACGAGTGAAAAATGGCATACAGTACTACTGTTTTATGGTCTAAAACGAGTGAAAATAACATACTAGTATAGTCTTAGAGGAGTGAAAAATAACATACTAGTATGGTCTCAAAGGAGTGAAATATACCATAATAATATGGTCTTAAAGGAGTGAAAAATAACAATAGAATGGTCTTAAACGCATGAAAAATAACATACTAGTATGGTATTATAGGAATGAAAAGAACATACTAGTTAGGTTATAAATGAGTGAAAAATAACATGCTACTATGATCTTAAACGAGTGAAAAATAACATATTAGTAAAATCTCAAACGAGTGAAATATAACATAAAAGTATGGTCTAAAATGAGTGAAAAATAACATACTTGTATGGTGTTGAAAGTGAAAAATAAAATACTAGCATGGTCTTAAATGAGTGAAAAATAACGTACTAGTATGGTCTTAAACGACTGAAAAATAACATACTACTAAGGTCTTAAATGGGTGAAAAATGACATACAAGTAAGGTCTTAAAGGAGAGAAAAGTAACATACTAGTATGGTTTTAAATGAGTTAAAAATAAACTATTTTGCTCTTAAACGAGTGAAAAATAACACGCTAGTGTAGTTTTAAACGAGAGAAAAATAACAAACTAGTATGGTCTGAAACGAGTGAAAAATGACACATTAGAATGTTTTTTAACGAGCGAAAATTAACATACTAGCACCGTATGTCTTATACAAGTGAACAAGTGAAAAGAACAAATATTAGTATGGTCTTAAACGAGTGAAAAATAACAAATATTAGTATGGTGTTCAACAAGCGAAAAATAACATACTAGTATGGTTTTAAACTAGTGAAAAATAACATACTTTTAGGGTCTTAAAGGATGGAAAACTTATCAGAGGGAAGATCGTTATTGGAATTTCCAGAGGGACAAAAGAGATTTTACTTTAATGAGTTGAAAATTCTCCAAGGCAACTCAAAGAAGATAAACGGACAGACGATAATAGACGAAAGGAAACAAAAGACAAACAAAAGCCAGTGTGTAAACATTATCTAAATAATTAGTTTTTTACTTTCTCAACCCTCTTTAATCTTTGCTAGTCGTGGTTTTTATTGGTTGAATCGCTGATAAGGGAAAATGCAGGACTGTATGAAGGGGTTCTCAACTCCCAGTATCTCCACGGTACATAACCAGAAAGAAAAGAAAAATGCAGTCGTGTGCTTTAGGCCGTAACTGAATTCGTAAATGTGAGGCTCATTTTCCCCAGTTTCCCAGCTTTGAAAAGTAATTGAAAGTAAACACTTATTATCATAGGGCGAGGGTTCTCATAGCCGATAGGCTAACCTGGGCCTTTCATTTTCATAGGCAAACACTGGGACTTCATGAATGAAATAAAAGCCGGAGCAGAAAAGGATATTTGATCCAGGAATATTTCCCACACTTCAAAATATCCATCTTATTCTGAATAAATGGAAAATCATATTTTCCTTTAACAGTCAAGTGTCTGAACTTTTATAAATCCCTTGATCGGTGAACGTGATTTCTTTTCCTTTGCATGAAAAATAAAGAGTAGGCTCCAGCAGGACTAACTGTTGAAGATTTGAGGCAATCTAAGCATATTTAATTTTGACTAGTGTAGACGACCCGTCAAAATTGACGACCAAAAATTTAAGAGATGTGCGCGCTATATATATATATATATATATATATATATATATATATATATATATATATATATATATATATATATATATATATATATATATATATATATACACTATTCTATCTTATTTCTTTTTCCTGTGTTTTGTTAAAGTTCTTATAGATTATCTAAGGTATATTTATACTAATGTTGTTAAAGGTTCTTAGACTATTTTATTTTTCCTGGCTTCCTTGCCTCACTGGGCTATTTTCCCTGCTGGAGCCCCTGGGCTTATAGCATCCTGCTTTTCCTACTAGGGTTGTAGCTTAGTAAGTAATTATATATGCGTGTATATTTATATATATATATATATATATATATATATATATATATATATATATATTTATATACATATATATATATATATATATATATATATATATATATATATTATATATATATATATATGTGTGTGTGTGTGTGTGAGGCCAATCAACTTTGTACTACTGTGTTGCAAAGTGTCTCTGGCATTTGGATGACAATAATTTGTATCCAGCCAGCATTCAAATTCAATACGACAACAAATCAAAGTCAGTTTATGAAAAAAAAGGGGAACAACGAGAGAGAGAAAAATAAGTAAATAAGAAAATACTAGCGACTATTTGTGAAAAAGAACAATAAAGGAAGATAATGTATAAAAATATAAAAATAACTAAACCTAATGGAATGACATGATGCAAAATCTATATTTTATTTTATTATTCATTAATTAAACGAAATAAAGTTATACTGTCACCAAAGTAGCATTAAATTACCTTTCTAATTTCTCCTTAAAACTCAAATGTCGATAGTAGCTAACCATTTCATAGTAGCTAACCCTTTCAGCTGCATTATGTACCGGAAAAAAAAAACAGGTAACCGAATTATTTGGTTGAGGCGTTAAAGTCTTGTTTACCAATTCCTAAGTTGTGTAAAATAGGTTGAAAAAGTTCTGGAATTAAACCCTAATGCACTGATGACATGAATTATCTAAAGCTAAGTGCATTTTATTATTATGACTATTATTATTATTGTTATCATTATTAATGTCATAATAATGATGAAAACTATCAAATCAGATTACCTACTCCATCAGCGGCCTAGAAATTATTCGATGAAATCTTTAATTTAAACAGCAATGTGTTGCTTATTCAAAACATCTGAAATAGGTTCCCCTCTAAGCAATGTTTTTTCCACTACCTGGAATATCATATGAAAAAGAAAAAATGAATACGTGAATTAAGCCGTCGGTCAAAGGAGAACGGTCCCCCACCCCAACACTCCTCCACCCCAACCCCCCTAAAAAGGCGAAAAATTGAATCTCCTGCAAACATGTTTACTCAAAGGATATAAACATGGAGAATATTTCCGGAGGAGAGGAGTGGTGAGCATGACTCTGTTTTTACAAACATTTCTCCGAATCCTTCCCCACACTAAGAGAGTTTCCACAGTGATACTTCAGATCATTCTTACAGACTTTTATAAACATTATCATTGATGTTATTGTTTTTATGAAGTGATTTCACCACACCATTGCTTTAGATTCAGAGATGTTAAACGTCGGAAGAATCTTTCCACACAGGTTGTTATTATTACCAAAATTATTATTTACACCAACCCACTGATTTATATTTATGGATTCGAAGGACTTGTTCAGAAGATCTCTTCATATACACAGCTGATATTATTACCATTAATATTAAAATTATTATATATATCATTATTACTATTAATAACATACATATATTAGCATACGACTGTTTTACATTTATAGATACTCACTAAACTAACCAATAGATTATTTATTTAAGGACATGTGAAAATTGGAGTGGGGTAAAAATTAAGAATTCAGAAAGCTAAATTAGAAAAAAAAATAGTTATGTTAAATCTCAAAAACTAATTCCTAAGGCAGAGCACTCACAAATAATGTGTGAATTCAATTATATTCTCTAAGGGAGTTTGGTTCAAAGTAGCCTATTCCCAGCAAGGACCTTTGTCTTGAGATAGATAAGGAGATAAGAGCGTAAAGAGGGCTGGTGAGAACCCCTGGACTCGCTCTATCTATCTTGTCGAGACGATTTAAGGCCAAACATTAAGATAGGTAAGAAAGTAACAGTGTAAAGAGGCCTGGTGAGAACCCCTGGACTCACTCTATCTCCCTAACCGAGACAATTTAAGGCCAGACATCATCAATATGTTATCATTAATTATCTATGAATTTACCTTATGAATATGGAGATTTTGTCTCGAATTTGGTTAAACTAAGGTTTAAAGTTTCATAAACAAAGCAAAAGTTTTATACCTAAAAAAGTCTTACTATGCACATCTGTCTTCTCCTGCTAAGTTGTGGGATAAAGCAGTAATCTCCATTTGCAAAACCTCATGATTATTTATGAACGTAGTTTATAGCAAGCAGAAAATATTTCAGACATACACGAACACACACATACATACATAAACACACACACACGCACACGCGCACACACACACACACACATATATATATATAATATATATATATATATATATATATATATATATATATATATATATATATATATATATATATAATCATTACTAGGTAAGCTACAACCCTAGTTGGAAAAGTAGGATGTTATACGTATAATGGGTCCAACGGAAAAATAGCCCAGTTAAGAAAGGGAAATGAATAAACTACAAGAAAAATAGTAAACAATTGAAATAAAATATTTTAAGAACAATAACAACAACAAAAATAAATCTTTTATATACAATAAAAAAAAGAAAAAAAAAGAGGTAAGTCAAATCAGATAAATAGAGTGCCAACAAGCAAGACAATTGTAACCCAAGACAGTGGAAGATCATGGTACAGAGGCCATGGCATTACCCAAGACTAGAAATCAATGGTTTGACTTTGGAGTGTCCTTCTCCTAGAAGAGCTGCTTATCATAGCTAAAGAGTCTTCTACCTTTGCCAAGAGGAAAGTAGCCACTGAACAATTACTGTGCAATAGTTATGATTGTCGCGAAGAATTGATTCGTAATCTGAGTGTTGTGAGATGTACGAGGACAGAGGAGATTGTGGAAAGAATAGACCACACTATTCGGTGTATGTGTGGCCAAAGGAAAATGAGTAGTAACCAGAGAGAGAGAGAGAGAGAGAGAGAGAGAGAGAGAGAGAGAGAGAGAGAGAGAGAGAGAGAGATCCAATGCAGTACTGTCTGGCAAGTCAAAGGACCCAATAACCCTCTAGCGGTAGTATCCCAACGGGTTCCTGGAAACCTGACCTACCAACCATTTATATACATCATAAATCTATGCATGCATGCATGCATATATATATATATATATATATATATATATATATATATATATATATATATATATATACACTGTATATATATATATATATATATATATATATATATATATATATATATATATATATATATAATATATATATATATATATATATATAAATATATATATATATATATATATATATATATATATATATATATATATATATACATATATATATACACTGTATATATATATATATATATATATATATATATATATATATATATATATATATATATATATATAGCGAGAGAAAGATGTACACATACACGTTATATACATCCAAATTTGTCAAAAGAAAAAAAAAAACGCAAATATGAAATTTCGAAGATATTTTGCACAAAAACCCATGATGAAGTCATCTGGACCCCTAATATACTGTAGTTTAAAAATTTCGATTTCTAAAACAGCCCTAAATACTAGTTCTTTAAGCTTCAGGATAAGTTCTGGAGGCATGGTGTTGATGGATACATACATACATACATACATACATACATACATACATAGATCTACAACAGAATAATTTACATCGATTATTCTTTGTTCTAAAATATTTTTTCAAAAAATTACTTTTCAATTCCATTTTGATTATCAAATAAGTGTAAGACTGGAACTTACTCTAGTAACACAACTGATATTAAAAATAGAGTAAGATCTAAAGCAGTGTTTCCCAACCTTTTTTAAGTGATTACCCCAAAATTTTATTTCCAACTAATCAATTACCCCATTGAACATATACCCAGTAACATCTGATGTTTTTTTGCAGCCACCTGATGAACTGTATGAATCATGTAGTCCACTATTAGCTGCTTATAGTTAACTATCCAAAACAAACTGTTCCATTTTAATGGATATCAAAATGAACCATCATCAGTGCAGAATATTCAATGTAACAATATTAGTAGATATTATTTAGTAATCACTTTATGTTTGCTCTGCTTCCTATAAAATAATTATTACAGATTTTGTGAATGAATTATGGCAATAATTATGGGAATGTGAATAACTCAATTTCAAAACAACTTGATTACCCCAAAAATACGGGTCCATCACCCCACTGGGGTGATTTACCCCAGGGTTGGGAAACACTAATCTAAAGGGTAGTATTAACAGTAAACTCAAATCTACAAAACTCAATTTAATTTGAAACCATCACTTTCATTTAATGCGCAAATATACCGTCAAATTTTCCTTATAAAAAAACCGAGCATTTATGGCAAAAAGCAGCTGCTCTTGGCGAAATGTTACATATGATGAAATCGTAATTATGCTTAATCTCCGTCAAGCTGATTAAAGCTGGCAAGTTTAGCAGCTGAGATTAATTTTTTCAACTCAAAACATTTATATCGTTCACGTTCCTTGGTAAGAGGAAATGTAATCCTACCGACCAAGGAGGCAAGGATACCCATATGTCAATACCTATGTACATTTCTTAAAACGTCATATTTACGCTTTCACAACCACCAAAATTACTGCTCACTTAAACGATTTTAGGCAGTGAATTAAAAAAAAAAAAAAAAACTGATTATATGTGGTCTCTGAGTAGCCTACCAGACGATAGCCAAGTTACAAAATGTTCTTCGTACACTAATAGCACTGACGCAGCCAAACCACAGACCAAGGTATTATTATTACTATTATTACTTGCTAAGCTACAACCCTCACCGGAAAAGCAAGATGCTATAATTATGCCCAAGGGCTCCAGCAGGGAAAATAGCCCAGTGAGGAAAAGAAATAAGGAAATAAACGAAAAGAGAAGTATCTAACAATTAAGTAAAACAGTAATAAAACAAATTCATATATAAACTGTAAAAAGTTCAAAAAACAGGAAGAAAAGAAATAAGATAAAACAATGTGCTCGAGTGTACCCTCAAGCAAGAGAACTTTAACCCAAGACAGTGGAAGGCCATGGTACAGAGGCTATGGCTGTGACTGATCGCTACTGAATGATATTCTCAAATAGATCTTGCTTAAATACGGCTGGGAACAGAAAATCTTAATCTATTTTAGTTTCCATCAATCTAGGAGACACTGAGGCAAAATAAACATTTTATGGAAACATTCTTGGGATTAAAATGAGAATTTGGGATGAATAGTTGCTAATACTAAGGTAGAGGCTTTCTGCAAAATGGATAAAAACTGGGAAAATCAATAAGTTTCTTAGACTTAGAGCATCGTGTGAACAAAACATACTGACCATCTTGATTACCATGCTTTAAAGGTTTTAAAGGCCGCTCATGGATGGCAGAGGTAACGGACAGTGACCCTGCCCTATCAAGCAAGACAATGGCCTAGAGACCGATCAGATTACATATGATCAGCGCCCAAGCCCCTCTCCACCCAAACTAAGAACAAGGAGGGCCAGACAATGCCTGCTGATGACTCAGCAGATAGACCTATAGGCTCCCTCAAATCTCCTCTACCCTTATCTCAGAAGGATGGTGAGGTTACAACGACCAAAGTAACTAACGAGTTTGATCAGGACTTGAACCCCAGTCTGGCAATCACCAGGCAAGGACGCTACCACCAGGCCATCACAACCAAACAAACAGTCTAATCCAGTGTAGGAGGCGACATTGAAAAGATTATTTCATGAAAAAAATACAGTAACTAGTGCTGCCAACGTCTGATGTAGATCAAATGTATTAGCACCCGTACGTACGTACGTTCGTCCATACCAGTTTTCGACCTGCGCAGAAGCTTTTCCCCCTCCAATTACTCGTTTTATTATCGTATACCTTTTTAAAATCATCTCATTTTATATTCCCATTCAATATTATTTATCTTACATTCCATTTTAGCTTCCTATATTGAGTTTATTTCTTTTGTTATTTCCTTTTCACTCCCCGGTTTCACATAAATACTTTCTCTGGACTAGTTTCCCTATTTAGTTCATTCATGTTTACCCTCTAGACTCCGTTGTTTTTCCCTTAACCAATCACGAACCGATACGTATTCAAAGTTTACACAAAGGGGTTGTCAACTGGTATTTCCCTACCCCCCTTCCTTTATCTCTTTGAGTGGTCTGTTCATACCCCTTCCACCAAATCCTTTTCCCTTGAAACCTTTGTCCTAGTAAATAAATATATATATATACATATACATACATTATATATATATATATATATATATATATATATATATATATATATATATATATATATATATATATATATATATATATATACACATATATGTGTGTGATCAAAAGATCATTGAACCCCTTGATAGTCTGACAAAGTCAAGTCCCAATAATTTCGACGTTAAAAGAAGTCTTAGAAATGACATACAAAATACCCACAAGTTCGCTAAGAATATCCATCTAATATATATTTGAGTATTTTCTTAACTCTGTATTACTATCAAATGAATGGAGATTAACCAGACTCATTAGGCTAGTAAATATACACTCTTTATACAATACAGAAAATACTCGCTTATACAATAGATATATTCTTAACGAACTTGCGATAATTTATATTACTTCTGAGCTTCTAATTACATATTTACATCTATACACGGATCATTTGCCCATGTATCATATACACATACACGCAAACATATATATCATAATAGTTATATAATTCACAACACACACACACACACACACACACACATATATATATATATATATATATATATATATATATATATATATATATATATATATATATATATATATGTAATCCAGCGATCACCAAACTGTGGCCACGTTCGAACCCCTTGAATCATAGTCTATGTCGAATGAGACATAGAAAGGATTTGATGATACATAAAAGCGATGAAATTTGTTCTCTTTGATTTATTACCTCCGCCAAAGAAGTTGGAAGGAGGTTATGTTTTGGCCCCTATTTGTGTGTTTGTTTGTGTGTGTGTTTGTCTGTGAATAGCTCCCTGGCCACAATTTTAATCGTAGAGTAATGAAACTTACAGGGATTAACTGCTGAGTAAAAAGCTGGAGATGATTAAATATTTGAAGGTCAAAGGTCAAGGTCACAGTTAAGCAAAATGTCTAATTTACGTCGCATAACCAGCCATAAGTTTGGACATCG
>NC_090752.1:89497062-89562062 GCF_036898095.1 Palaemon carinicauda | reverse complement strand
ATGAAAAGTATACTGAGATGGTTCGGGCATGCTCTTTGCACTCCCCAAGAGAGACTAGTTCAGAAAACTCTCAACTGGGCTCCACAAGGCACTAGAAGAGTTGCAAAGCCCAGGCTTATAAAGCTGAAGACTATGAAGTGTGAAGTAAGAGAAGATGAATGGAGAAGTATTGATTTTAAAGCTCAAGATAGAGACAGCTGGCGAAATTTAACCGAGGCCCTTTGCGTCAATAGGCGAAGGAGGAGATGATGATGATGTAGTCATCAAAATTGGGTCTGGTAAATGCAATAAAATTTAAGCTTATATGTTGTAACAATGGCAATTTGGCAAATCATATGAAGAACATTACTAGAAATTGTCACCATTACCAAATTAGGTATTTATGCACATTTATCTATTAGCTACAATTTCATCACTTTGCCATGGCAATATATTAAGTGTCCGTAACTGGAAAATGGTTACCATATAAGCAAACATCCGTGTCCTTTCATGTGACGTTATGTTCTTGATTGAGAGAGAGAGAGAGAGAGAGAGAGAGAGAGAGAGAGAGAGAGAGAGAGAGAGAGAGAGAGAGAGAGAGAACTTTAACTGCGATATATTTTGAAATGAAATTGGTGCAGAATCTTCGCTAATTCGCGCCACTTGTCTCAAACCTTTTCTATTTGAAAAGAAGCTGTCTGATTCAACAAATATAACTGCATATCTTTCATGGAGAGAGAGAGAGAGAGAGAGAGAGAGAGAGAGAGAGAGAGAGAGAGAGAGAGAGAGAGAGAGAGAGAGAGAGAGATTTAATACAAAGTCGAAAGCCAATTATCCGTAAGTGATATTCGACAGAAGTCTTCAATACCGCGTAATCGTCCAGATTGTTTTAAAGGTCTTTTTATTTTGCATTACACCAGAAAAAAATACTGTTGATTGAAAATGTCACTTGGCTGAAAGTCCAGGAAAAGATAGCCTGTTTTTCTTTTATATTCCCTTTTTTTTATGAATCATTAAATATTTTGACTTGGGCGTAAACATAATCATTGTGCAACGAAGTGATAATGTAAAACCGAACTTCAAATGCGTTTCGTTTCCTCACTTGAAGTTTAATGTTATTACTCTAATGTGGGCGAGTCAAAAGGGGTATTCAAAAAGATAATGCCGAAAATTACATAACAATCGATCAAAATTATTTTCATCAACTAATTTCTCATTAATTTTGCAATGTGATATCAGGCAGTCACAGATATCAACAACAAATGCAGCCGTTTCTAGTCCACTGCAGGACAATAGTCAGTTTTCATCACACATTGTTAGTGCGGATTGATGATATTGGGAGATTTTCGTCCGATCGTTCACAGCAAACCAACTTAGTATGGGTGGCCCTGAATAGTGCAGCTTTGCTGATCGTGTCAGCGAGAGAGAGAGAGAGAGAGAGAGAGAGAGAGAGAGAGAGAGAGAGAGAGAGAGAGAGAGAGAAAAGGAACTTTTCCAGCAAATTTTTCGAAATGAAGTTAGTGCAAAATGACTCAATAAGTATAACTGAACATCTTTCATGGAGAGAGAGAGAGAGAGAGAGAGAGAGAGAGAGAGAGAGAGAGAGAGAGAGAGAGAGAGAGAGATATGCGGATTGTAATTTACATATTCTGGCAATACGTATCCGAATTCGTTCGATTTCCGGATAAGCATAAAAGATGCTCGTCGCCCATCTGATATGGAGATGAGCTCAAAAATACTCTGGACAGAAGACGACCATCTGCCAAGTCTACAATTCTCTCACAAGATGAAGCTCTTTCAGGCGTTTCTTTTTTTTTTTTTTTTATCTACTGGTCAACTTTTTTTATTGAAAATCCTTGAATTTTCTTTTAATATTTTTTACTATTGTAGTTATTTTATCCTCTACATTTCTGTAAATGTAACTCATTAATTCACTTCGGTACTTTCCATATTCAGTATTTAGTCATTCACGTAAACTCGTTTTCAATGACAACAACAAAATACAGGTTATACAGTAGGTTTATTATCTAGTTTTCAATGGAGATAAACTATTGTAAAATCGCTTAACTCCAGATCTATCACTTAGTTTGTTTTATTTGGTGTTAATTTAGTTTCTTCGAGAAATAGTATTACGAACCTACATTGTGAAATTAGATGTAATAATTGAATATAGAACCACACACTTCAATAATTTGTCAATTCAATCGTCCAAATGCTTTCCTCTCGCAATATAACAATTATTGTTTGACAGCATTAATGGAATTCTTAATCAACTAAGCCCATATTTTAACTACGTAATCAGTAGAAAGTTATACACCCTTATCTAATTTTAATTTGTGATATACTACAGTATGTCCCCTTGACTTCTAAAAACACGAAGAAGCCAAATTCATTTTGATTTATTCCATTTTTTTTTCGTGATCAACTGTACCATCTATACACATTTACATTCAATGTCTCTCATTCCGTATGTTATTCTCGAATACAAGAATTATCCCCCACTAGAATAGTGGTATTCCGCTATCTACCATGAATCACTAAGCAACCCTATCTCTTATTCAGCCTGGCGATCGCCAGACTGGGGTTGGAGCCCCGCTCAAACTTGTTAGTTTCTTGAAGGGTCTACGACCTTATCATCCTTGTGAGCTAAGAATGGGGGATTTGGTGGAGCCTATAAGTGTACCTGATGAGTCACCAGCAGCCATTGCCTGACCCTCTATGATCCTAGTTTGAGTGGAGAGGGGGCTTGGGTGCTGATCATAAGTATATATGGTCACTCTAGGGCATTGTCATGCTAGCCAGGGAAATGTCACTGTCCCTTGCCTCTGCCATTCATGAACGGCCTTTAAACCTTAAACCTCTGTATGAAAGGTATTGCATCGCACCAATGCCCAGCTTTCGTTGTCCTGGTACAACATGGACTTATGAAATACTTCATGGTCCAAACTGCAATGCCCAGTAAGTTATTCGAGAGGTACCAATGCACTGCTTAGGTCAACTGACGCTCATTAAATTTTTCCGGAACCGTCCTGTGTTGTTGACCAGACCACAAGGACCACATCAATATCGTTTTCCTCGTCTATATCTCCTTAGAAAAAATGTCAGCTCATTCTATTTATTAAATAGCGAAGGCTTGTCTTGACTACTATATCTAGTCTTTAAAAAATCATTAGTCCAGTATTTTCTGTCACTTTGAGCCTTTGACTCATTACAATGAGAGCCTTTCTGCCAACTGCAACACCCCCTACCACCCCAACAAAAAGAATTTCCTCGAGTCTCGCAATAACGATTAAAATTACCTTAGGATGGTTAGTATTTTCTGAATTTCCTTTTCAAACATGTGGTAGGGAAACCGGATCCTAATTTACCTAATAGTAGGACTCTTTCAAGTTAATGATTATCTAAGTTTGCAAACTTCTAATGAAAAGAACCTTGACCTTAACCATTAAATCAAATGAGGACCACCTTAAAAAATAGAGGACTTTTCCATCTTGTGAACCTCCCTCAACCCCTCTTACTTGAAAGGATTTTCTCATCTTGTGAACCTTCCTACAACCCCCCCCCCCCCCCCCGCCATTAAAAAGTGTTCTAATCTTGTGAACAAAACTTCCTAACTACTGGACTATGAAAAACCTTTTTATACACGTTTTTCTTATGAGCAAAAGGTCCCATTTTTTAACTCTCAGAGATCAGAACCCTTTGACCAAATATTTATGTATTTCATTGTGACTGGTAACCTGACCAACTCATTTTATATGGCTTGGTTACCTGGTTGTTGAGGCCCCATACGGGGATGAATATGAAGCATCAGATATTCTTACAAATGCATACATTGTTTTCTAAATTGGGTTCAAGAGGATTTCAAAAAGGATCAATGGACGAGTCAGTCAAAAAGAATCACACTCTCATATATATACATATATATATATATATATATATATATATATATATATATATATATATATATGTATATATATATACACATATTATATATATATGTGTATATATATATATATATATATATATATATATATATATATATATATATACATACAAATGCTGTCTTCGATTCTTGGACTTAACTAAGATAATATATATATATATATATATATATATATATATATATATATATATATATATATATATATATATATATATATACAAAAACGGTCTTCGATTCTTGGACTCTACAAAGATATCTAATCATTAAAAACGCAAAGTAACACTCACGTACCACACACACACACACACACACACACACACACACACATATATATATATATATATATATATATATATATATATATATATATATACAGTGTGGTTCAAAATCAACTAGAAAAAGAAAATTCCTGTGATTTCAGAACAATCCAATGTAATCTAAGTAAAAAAGGTTTGGTGTTATTTTTAGTTCGGGGTATTTTATTAAGGCTGTCCAGTCTTAAGAAATATTGCTGCTACAGTACTAATTCTACTATGATTATGATTACCATTACATCTGTTTGTTTGTTTGTTTGTACCTGCCTAACTCAAAAAGTTACAGATGGATTTTGATGAAAATCTCAAGATATGTCAGAAATGGGCTAACTTAGAAGTGATTAGGTTTTGACAGTGATCCGGATCAGTAGATTTATTCCCGTTAACACATGAAAACGGGAAAGCTTGTTCCGTAGACTTAAGTGAAAATGTTGATAATCTTCATTGGCAGAGGTCTGAAATATTTGATTGCTCTTTTTATCTGTTGTTGTTATGATTTTACTCTATGAAGTTCTACGCATCTTCAATTCTGGAGGAGTGACTTCGGAGGGTGTTGACTTTCTGGTTCTCAGCAATTTCCTAAGGAGTAGGTTGACAAGCAACTATCAACGTGAAACTTAATCGTTGGCCTGAGTTAATAAATACATAGTAAAAAACAACTTGTCAGGAAACGATCCAAACACTCCTTTCATACCTGAATCATATTTTGGAATTGAAATAAAAATGATCTGTAAAAAAAAAGTGTGTGAAAACTCGATTCTCATTCAGGAAAGTTTCTTCGTTTGTTTATCTTATATCCAAGGCTTTCTAGTTGAAACCGTATCCAAACAATATAAAAAAATCAGCATTTTATTGAATTTATTAAGAAATACGTCACGAGTGAATGTAACCATTTAATTACGAAATTCTTTTGTATCACAAACGTCATTGTCGAAGCGCTGACTTACATATGAATAGGCGTGTGTAATTATAACGCCCATTCCATTCCCCCTTTCAATTGCTTTTAATTACCATTGAAAGGACAACGTCACATTTTTCTCTGTCAGTGAATTTAGTAGCTTTGAAGCGTCTCGACTTTAGCTAAACTTCGTTCTAGTTTCCGGAGAAAAAATAAATATTTTACACGAATTTTAACTCCAACGTAATGGGCGTAGGTACTTAACTTTTATGGTGGAAGGATGGCGCGCAAGATTGGGCTGCTATTCCCATGTTGGGTATTCTTCCGCATTCAAATGTAAATGACCTATTCAATATCAGTGGAACTTCAAAAAGATAAAACGACTTGCAAATGTAAAACCGATTTTTCAGCGTTTATTAATAAAATTGTAATGATAATGCACCGTTCATCAAGACACTTTATATGAATAAGGATGAATTTGTCGCGTCAAAAATAATAGGAATATTTAAGAAATTTCGTTACTGCACCGTTCATTTCCTTGACATGAGATCGTAAAACGCGTGTTCATACCCGTAGACATTGTGCTCAGTATTCTTTCAAGATGCAAAAATCAAATATATTGCACCGCACGTGTTTCATATACGTTCGTACACTGTGACGGTATTGCTTTTTTGTCTTATTGCTTGGTCTTCCCTTCACTGATAACAGACCAACCTGTGTAAGTTTGCTAGATCATGTTTTATTTTGTTTGAAATTTTGTGATGTTTTTGCTCGCGATACCCAGTATCTCAGATCGATGTCTGTTTAATAGTTTAGTTGCATTCCTCTTGCATCTCTGCTATAACCTAACAGCTACTTGTACAATTGGTGACCGATGGTACACTACTCCCTCCTGCCTTTCCCTTCACTGCTGTGCCCTACTTGTTACAATGCCACCCACCTAATATAACTTGTGGAAACACGCCGACTCCATAAAACTGCCTCCCTTAGCCAGCGGAGAAGAGTTCTCTTGGTTCCAGCATGCTGGAGTTCAGTTTTGCATCAAGGACATGACTCACTCAATCACCAAAATAGACTGCCCTTGCTGCGATCCACGAGGACACGTTCCCAGAAAGCAGCAATTGGCTTTGCGACCAAAGGAAAGTCCCAATTGAGTATGGCACCCTCAAAAAATACTTACTTTCCAGCTGCCCATATAGCCAGGCTTTTGCAGCTATCTCAACAGCCGTTGAGGGACCAAAAGACTTTGCTCGCCCTCAAAAGTATTGCCTGGCTGCAACCTACCACAGAAGGCTCTACTCAGGAGGTGAACTTGTACGCATCGTCATCCACAATGTCAACGTTTAGCCCATGAAGGACCTGATGACCAAAGTCGACGTTCTTATGGACAACCACTTCACCACCTTCAAGACCACCATCAATGCCTCCACCCCTGATGAAGAGAGTAACTATTCAACATCAACAGAATAGGACGAAAATGCGGTATGATACAAATGTCCACCCAATGACCTGTCGGAGCGACGACAAAGCCGCCCACCCCTCACATATGGGGCCCTTTGCTCGTGCCCAACAATTGACCTCTCCAGCCACTTACTGACGCCCATTGGCAGCAGTTATGCTACTACCACTCAAGATTTGGGACTGCTGCAAAGAAATGTGCGAATAGTTGTCAGTGGACAAAAACCTTGCAAGTAGGCCATCGCTAGTGGAGGTGGCCTCCCCTATCCCTAATCTTTTATTTTTACATGATGCAGGTATGGTCGTGCGGGTTTTGGTAGACAGTGCTTGCTGTTCTCGCCAACCAAGGCCACTCTCCAGGAAATGAATGGTCATTCTAAGCCTGCTGATGTCTGCCTGATAGCTGCCAATGGATCTATGATCCCCACCCACGGGTATGAGATACTGACGTTATCATTTGGGAGAGCCAAATACCATTGAGAACTTCTCATTGCCGACGTCACATTGTCAAATCTTGGTGCAAATTTCCACCTACCAGTTCATGTTGCTCACCAGCAGTTAGTTAATGCCAACTTGTGCTCATTGACACTTCTTCAACCAGACTGCTCTGACCTCGCTTTCCACGGATGCCTTTGCACACCTCCTTATGCCGTATCTGGAAGTCTTCCATCCAGAAATTTGACAATTCCTGCAAAGCACTGTATTTATCACCATATCAAGACGACGGGGCGCCCAGTGTTCGCCAAATTTAAGCGTTTAGCACCATATTGGCCTTTGTCAAAAGGCCTCAAGATCATGGTCGTCAACCTTACACATTGGCCTTAAGAAAGATGGCTCCCTGCACCGTTGTGGGGATTACAGGCGTCTGAAAATACAGACAGAACCGGATCACTAGCCCCTCCTAAATGTTGCCTACGTTATATCCTACTAGGCAAAAGTGAAGGTTTTCTGCATGCTCAATCTCATGAAGCAGTATTATCAGGTGTTCATGATCCCAGAAGACATTCCTAAGATCACCATCACCACCCCTATCGGTACATACACCTTCAACTATTCCTGCTTTGGCCTTTGTAATGATGGGTCCACTTTTCACTGCCTCGAGGATAGCATCTTCAGAGACCTCTCCTTCGGCGTATGTTACATGGACGACATACTTGTGCACTCTTCCTCCAAAGAACTCATCTGTTACCTACCCATAGTGCTCAACCGCCTACAACAGAATGGCCCTGTAGTACGGTACAAAAAGTGTACCTTTAGGCGCCAATGAAGTATTGTTCTTAGGGCACCACATCACTCCTGAAGGAGTCCACCCTGTCCCTGAGAAGCTAACAGCTGTTCAGAACTTCCCCACGCACTCGACTGTTAAAGCACTGCAAGAATTCTTGGGCATGGTCAACTATTATCACCAGTTCCTCGCAGCCATCACCCCAACTCTTTTGTCACTCCATAACCATCCCTCAAGCGAAAACCAAAAGACCTAAAGTGGGGTCCCCTTCAAGAAGCGGCCTTCTGCAACATAGAGAATGCCCTATCAACCAATGCTCTTGTAACTTTTCCCGTGCCACATGCCCCTCTCCTTTTCTTCACCAATGCCTGAGATGTCGCTATTTGTGCAGTACTTGAGCAGATGGTCAGCGGCTCGCCCCACCCATTCGCCTTCTTCAGAAGAAAAGTGCACAAGGCAGAATCCGGCTACTCTATCTTCGACCGCGAATTGCTGGCAACGCATTTGGTTGACCATCATATTCGCCACTTCTTAGAAGGTGCACCCATCGTCATTCACATGGACACCATATCTCTGGAGCACGCCTTTACTTGATAGTCTGACGTCTGGTTCACCTGTCAATGTTGACATCTCTCTGCCGTGGCTGAATACAGTTGCACCCTTCAACACGTTCCTGGAAAAATGAATCCCGTTGTGATGCCGTCAAGAAACATATTGGTGCTGGTAGACCACGACCAAGAATACCTGCTCCCATGCGCTGACAGGTGTTTAATTCATGGCCTTTCACATCCCTCACGCCGATCTATTGCACAGGTATTGAAGTCAAAGTACATTTGGCACAGCATTACTAATGATGCTAAGGATTGGGACCGCGCCTGTACTTCATGTCAAACTTCAAAAGTATGACACACATTCAGGGGTGGGCACCTTTCCTCAAACTCAGCATGGTTTTGACTATATTTACATCAACGTAGTAGGTCCTCTACCCACATCACAAGGACATTGCTACCTGTTTGTCATACATCCACTTGTTGGCCTGAAGCCATTTCCATGGAAATTGCAACATTCGCATCATGTACATCTGTCTTACTCTCAGACTTGATAGTGGGATTCGGTATCCCTGAACATATTACTTTTGATAGGGGTACCACTTTCACTTCTCGATTGTGGACATCGTTAGCAAATCTCCTGGGCATCACCTTTCATCACACAACTGCCTACAACACTACTGCCAACTGAATGGTTGAACGTTTACATCACACCCTCAAAACAGATTTGATGTCACGCTACAATGACTCCAACTGGTTTAATGAGCTTCCATGGTTTTAATGAGCTTCCATGGTTTTAATGAGCTTCCATTGGTCCTCCTCAGAGTAAGAACCACTCCAAAAGACACAAAGGATGTCTCAACAGCTTGGCATTCCTGCCGAACTTTTTCCGTCTAAAACTTACTCCGAGAATCACCAGCCCCTACATCATGTTCTGGGAGACTTTATTTCATGCCACCAGCCTTACAAGCCCCCAATGAAGCAATAAATACCAACAGATCTACACCCAGCAACGCTTGTTTTCCTGCAGCGCGACACTAGCATACCATCTCTAACCCTTTCCGTGTCATCCAACCTGCACCGACGGCTTTCTTAATTAACATTAGTGGCAAAGCAGACTGGGTCTCCATTAATCACCTAAAACTTCCGTATCTCCTGCCAGATGACCCGCCTAAAGAACGCCTCTCAAGAGCAGGGTGCCCTATTTCACATGTCATTCTTAGGTGGGATGCCATGTACTGCACATGCTTTATATTCACTTGTTATTCCTTGCACTGAAAAGAAACCAACCTATGTAAGCTTGCTAGTTCATGGTGTATTTTGTTTGAATTTTTGTGACACACACTTGCCCACAAGTCCTTGTATATAAGCTGGATGTCTCTTTGATAAAGTCAGGTTGCATTCCTCTCGCCTCTCTGTTACAACCTACCAGCCCAGTCACACAATATTGATACGTCTACCTTGACCTAGTAGGGTATTGAAAAATGAAAAAGTGATGACTCTCTTGTTATTTATGGGGAAATTAATAAGAACTAAGTGGCAAAAAAAAACAAAATGGTTATGTTCGGTGGCCATATCAGAAAAAATCAAGATGCCTTCACTCTATTTTGATCTCCTTCTGAATACTGTTTTTCCCCTTTCCTTTTTTTTATTTTCCCTGCATTTACAAACGTTAGTGGTCGTCTAACAAGCAGGTAACCATTCGTTTCGTGTAATTAGCAGTGTGGCAAAGATCTGGATTTAAACTCTCCCTCTCTGTGTCTCTCTCTTTCTCAGATCGGACAAACTATATTTCTCTAACCACTTTATGAACAATGATAAAATTAAATTTTTCTAAAACATGAACTGATCTTCAAACAATATCAAGTCAAACACTTTTATTAATAACATTTGAATATACTTCAGAGATGTAACAAATTTTCAAGAACTATGTGGCACCCGTTATCTCTCTCTCTCTCTCTCTCTCTCTCTCTCTCTCTCTCTCTCTCTCTCTCTCTCTCTAATGTAATTTTTCTTCAGCTCTCCTCTAACCTTGTTTAGAAACATATATCTATCCCATCTTTAACTCTTTGCCTACTTTAGGCCATTAATGGTCCCTGAACGAGTAGTTCCAGGTCATTAGCTTGTGTAATTGTCTCCTATTGTAAGTGAGGTAGAAAACGCACGTTTTCTCTCTCTCTCTCTCTCTCTCTCTCTCTCTCTCTCTCTCTCTCTCTCTCTCTCTCTCTCTCTCTCTCTCTTTATTCAGTTTCTAACAACACTTTAAATTCGGCTTTACTATCAGTTTATCCCAATTAATATATATATATATATATATATATATATATATATATATATATATATATATATATATATATATATATATATATGTGTGTGTGTGTGTGTGTGTGTGTGTGTATATATAATATTTAAAAAAATATCAACACAATAGACCCTTTTTATATTATCTGTACTGAGGTTCTATTAAAACTAGATTATTCCATCTTATCATATTCTTTACCATGAAACAATAAGCGTTCAAATACTTACTGGGAAAATAAACTGAAAATAAACAGGGGTTAAATAAATTGGCATACGCTGCATTGTACAATTGAACGAACTAATCATCATTTAAAACAAGAATAATCACGAAAAAATCACACCAACAAAAACGCGACAATATTTACAAGTAAATAAAGCAGTAAGAATGTGTAGGAGCATTAAAAGCCACAAGAACATCGAACAAATATATAAACTCCATGATCATTAGGACAGTGTTTTACGACTTCAATTACGAGCAGAGTTGATGTTTCTCTCTCTCTCTCTCTCTCTCTCTCTCTCTCTCTCTCTCTCTCTCTCTCTCTCTCTCTCTCTCTCTCATAGATCGGACTAACTATATTTCTCAAACCAATTTACGAATATTCATTAAAACTTTGAACAATAATAAAACAATAATTTTTCTAATCATGAACCGATATTCAAAAGCCATTTAGCCAAACACTTGTATTAATGACATATAAATATACTTGAGATGTAACAAATATTCAAGAACTATGTGGTACACTCTCTCTTTCTTTCTCTCTCTCTCTCTCTCTCTCTCTCTCTCTCTCTCTCTCTCTCTCTCTCTCTCTCTCTCTCTCTATATATATATATATATATATCCACTTTTAACCTTTTGCGTATTTCAGGCCATTAAAGGTCCCTGAACGAGTAGTTTCAGGTAATTTACTTGTGTAATTGTCTCCCATTGCAAGTCGAGGTAAAAAACGCACATCTCTCTCTCTCTCTCTCTCTCTCTCTCTCTCTCTCTCTCTCTCTCTCTCTCTCTCTCTCTCTCTCTTTCTCTCTAATTATTCAGTTTCTAACGACAATTTAAATTCTTCACTACCAGTTTATCCCAATTAATATATTATATATGTGTATATACACACACACATATATATATAAATATATATATAAATAATTTTTAAAAAAATATTAACATAATAGAACCTTTCCTTTATATTATCTGTACTGAGGTTCTATTAAAACTACATTATTCCATCTTATCGCATTCTATATCACGGAACATAAAACGTTCAAATACTTCCTGTGAAAAACTATTTATAATTCCATTTTGTCATATTCTTTATCATGAAACATTAAACGTTCACATAATTACTTGGAAAAACTATATATTATTCCAATTTGACATATCCTTTATCATGAAACATTAAACGTTCAAATACTTACTAGGAAAACTATATAAATTATTCCACTTAGTCATATTCTTTATCATGAAATATTATACGGTCAAATACTTATTGTGAAAATAAACAGGGGGTTAAATAAATCTGCATTAACTGGATTGTGCAAATGAATGTACTAATAATAATCTACAGCAAGAATAGTCACAAAAAAAAAATCAAACCAACAAAGAATGCGACAATATTTATATGTGAATAAAGAAGTAATAATGTGTAGGAGTATTACAAGCCACAAGAATATCGAAGAACAATATAAACTCCATGATCATTAGAAGCCTAAATACCTTTCCCTCGGTTTCTGTTGATAAAAATCTCTAAAATGCTCATAAAATTTATTTATCCCTTCGTAGCAATACACGTAATTGCCGTTGCAAATCTCCTTAATGATACTTGCATACATTTTAAAGAAAACTAGCGTGAATGAACTGAACTGAGGCTCTGATAACTATTCTATACTTTACCATTTTTTTTCTCTTTCTCAATGATACTAATATAAATTACACACACACGCATATATATATATATATATATATATATATATATATATATATATACATATATATATGTATGTATGTATATATATTTATATATATATATATATATATATATATATATATATATACACACACACACACACACACATATATATATATATATATATATATATATATATATATATATATATATATATATATATACGCCCGTTTTTTTCTTTTATCCGTGAAGGACTAGCACCAAAAACGTTACTCTTTTAACTTTGTGCAAACATTTTTCAAAGGATGGTTAAAGTCGTGATTATTTGGTGAACCCCGACGCCTATGCTCTATGAAAGGATAACAGAACAGATTTAACTTGGAATTATTATACTCCGCTAAGAGCTGTTGCTTCAAGTAAAAATTGATACAATTTAACCATAAAATAAACCCTTTTCTTTGTACAACCGAGGAGCATAAGTGGTGGGCTACCCCTAAATCTGTATTTTTTGGTGTAGACTTATCAGTTCCTCCTTTGGTAAAACTAGATGGCTATGTCACTCACTCTCCAAAGAAAAAGATAAACCTTTTAGCAGGGAGTTAATTCTAAGTCATGCCTTTTCCATCATAAGGCTTAATACTACACAATATTCTATAAGTTTCATTCCCGCGGTGAGCAGATTGTGGAATGATCTTCCCTTTCGGCCAGTTGAATCGATGGAACTTCAGAAGTTAAAACTATAAGTGGATGTTTTTATGTTCAATAGGCTAACAGAGGTCTCTCCTTATAGTTTATACTTGACAGATAAATCTATACAATTACTGGTCTTAAGGTAATTCATAATTATTATTCATTACTTCCCAAGTAGTTTATTTCCTTATTTCCTTTCCTCACTTGGCTATTTTTTTTCTGTCGCGGGTTTTGGTTTTATAGTATCATGTTTTTCCAAATACGATTGTAGGTTAGCTAATAATAATAATAATAATAATAATAATAATAATAACATCCTCCTACGCCTATTGACACAAAGGGCCTCGGTTAGATGTCGTCAACCGTCTCATCTTGAGTTTAAATCAATACTTCTTTATTCATCATCTCCTACTTCACGTTTCATTGTCCTCAGCTCTGTAGGCCTGGGTCTTCCAATTTTTCTATTGCTTTGTAGAGCCCAGTTAAAAGTACATTGAACTAATATCTCTTTGGAAGTGCAAAGAGCATGCCCAAACCATCTCTATCTGCTCCTCATCATGATCTCTTCCACATATGGCTACCAAGTAATTTCTCTTGTAGTTTCATTTCTAATCCTGCCCTGCCATTTAACTCCCTACGTTTTTCTGAGGGCTTTGTTCTCTAATTTACAAAATTTGTTAGAAGTCGTTTCATTGTCATACCAGTAACAGCGATCTCACTAAATATCTAGCCTGATTTTTTATGTAATTTAAAGCGATTTGTTTTTAACTTTTACTTGACATAACATTTGTCTGATTTGCTTCTTTTTTAAATTTTCATGAAACTCCAATGCTAACCACCCAGTATTAGATATCATAGTTCCTAAATATGTAATGATTCTACCTTAACATAATATCCTCATTCCTTCCAGTAATATTTCATCTTCCATTGCATATTCCATTCTCATCATCTCTGTCTTTTTCCTGTTCATCTTGAGCCCATTTCCTATGATATTCCATGCACGCTGGTAAGCATTGCAAATTAAGATTACTATTAACTGCTAAGCTACAACCCTAGTTGAAAAAGCAGGATGCTACAAGCCCATGGTCCTCCAACAGGGAAAATAGCCCAGTGAGGAAAGGAAACAAGGAAAATTAAATATTTTGAGAACAGCAATAATATTAAAATAAATATTTCCTATATAAACTATAAAAATTGAACAATAGGAAGAGAAATAAGATAGAATAGTGTGCCCGAGTGTATCCTCAAGCATAAGAACTCTAACCCAAGACAGTGGAAGACCATGGGACAGAGGCTATGGCACTACCTTAGACTAAAGAACAATGGTTTGATTTTGGAGTGTCCTTCTCCTAGAAGAGTTGCTTACCTTAGCTAAAGTCTCTCTTCTACCCTTTATTATTATTATTATTATTACTAGCCAAGCTACAACCCTAGTTGGAAAAATAAGATGCTATAAGCCCAGGGGCTCCAATAGGGAAAATAGCCCAGTGAGGAAAGGAAATAAGGAAATAAATAAATGATGAGAATAAATTAACAATAAATCATTCTAAAAACAGTGACAACGTCAAAACAGACAGGTCCCATACAAACTATTAACAACATCAAAGACAAATATGTCATATATAAACTATAAAAGGACTCCTGTCAGCCTGGTCAACATAAAAACATTTACTCCAATTTTGAACTTTTGAAGTTCTACTGATTCAACTACCCCATTAGGAAGATCATTCCACAACTTGGTCACAGCTGGAATAAAACTTCTAGAATACTGTGTAGTATTGAGCCTCATGATGGAGAAGGCCTGGCTATTAGAATTAAATGCCTGCCTAGTATTAGGAACAGGATAGAATTGTCCAGGGAGATCTGAATGTAAAGGATGGTCAGAGTTATGAAAAATCTTATGCAACATGCATAATGAACTAATTGAACGACGGTGCCAAAGATTAATACCTAGATCAGGAATAAGAAATTTAATAGACCGTTAGTTTCTCTCCAACAAATTAAGATGAGAATCAGCAGCTGAAGACCAGACAGGAGAACAATAATCAAAATAAGGAAAGTGGCCATTAAACAATTACAGTGCAGTATTTACCCCCTTGGGTGAAAAATATTTTTTTGGTAATGTAAGTGTTGTCAGGTGTATGGGTACAGGAGAATGTGTAAAGAATAGGCCAGACCATTTTGTTTTTGTGTAGGCAAAGGGGATAATGAACCGTAACCAGAGAGAAGGATTCAGAGTAGTACTGTCTGGCCAGTCTAAGGACCCCATAACTGTTCATAAGGACAGCGTCATCAGCACACCCTCTACTTGTTTCTACCAAGTTGCCTAACTACCAGATATGTAATTCAATGTTTAGGGCAATAGGGAATAAACCAATACAACACGCTATACATCCGTTTGCTCGTCAGGGGTTCGAATCAATGTTCACTCGATCTGGAAAACAGTCATGTACTAATGATGATAGTAAATAAAAAAAGAAGAAAGAACATTCAGATATTTCAGACCTCCGCCAATGAAGATTGTCAACTTTTTACTAAGTCTACTCCATAATAAAAAAAACCCTGAATCCGGAAGGTGATCCAAATCACCGCTAAAATCTAATCACTTCCAAGTTAGTGGCAACATTTTGAGTTAGGCTGGTGACAAACAAACAGATAGACAGGAGTGAAAAATAACCTCCGAGGCAGACGTAATAAGGAATATGATAATAATTCCAACTAAAATTTTTCATAACATTTCATGTGAAAAAAAATTGAAAAAAAAAAAACAGGGCGGTACCAGCGAGTGAGCAACTGTACAAAATATGTTCCTCTTATCTTCCCTCTTACAATACGATTTAATTCTGGTCATTTGCCTCTTAACACCTGAGCCATTCTGAGCAGCGCAGTGTTTTACGACTTCAATTAAGAACAGAGTTGATGTTGCTCTCTCTCTCTCTCTCTCTCTCTCTCTCTCTCTCTCTCTCTCTCTCTCTCTCTCTCTCATGTAATACACTATAGTAATACATCTAATTTAAATACTATCATAATGGAGACTAAATAATAAGTCTGCATGTTTGGTTTGAATTGTATTGAATAAGTGATAAAGTGATAAAACTCGAAATAAATACGTTCTTAATTGAAGGACCTTTTTAAAATCATCAAATTACTTATTTACCCCTTGGATTTAATGTACTCAACAATTCCAGGGGCAACAAAACTAATAAGGCCGTCAAGATATAGACACGGATAGATTGATAACTTAATCAGCCTGTTGGATTAAATGACAATGTTATTATTTTCTCCCATCTATTGATACATTTCTTTTTTTCCCACAGTTACCCTACATTAAGGGATCGGTTGCCAGATGTGCACTCTCCAATGTCTTCTATCAAAAGCATCCTTTTCCACCAAACTTCTTTTCTCAACATCATTCTTCACCTTATCTCGCCATCTAATTCTCTGTCTCCCTCTCGATCTCCTCTTCCCTACGTCCCTACCATTCCTCCTCAACACGTGCCCGCACTATTTCAGTCGTGCCACTCTTATCACCTCTGTTATCTTTACTATGCCTGCCATTCTTTTCATTTAATCATTTTCCAATCTTTCAAGCAGTGATATTCCCATGATTCACCTCGGCATTCTCACCTATTGATAAATTTAATAGAGAAAATTCAAAGTTTTGTAAAAGAAGTGATAAAAACGTTTCAACCTAGTTTCCAGCAAAAGTTAATTCAGAAGCACCGCATCTGTGAATTAACTTTTGCATGAGGCGATGCTGCAGCGTTTGGTCTTATCTGAGGTCTGTTTACTTCTCTCACTCGTCGATCATCGTATGAATATTGAGAGCATATTTACGATCTCGTTTCTATTCAGATGAGGCCGCTCCTTCAATTGGAATAGTGATTGGTTTATTTTCTGTTGGTTTTACTTTTTATTATCCTCATCCCGTTCCCTCTAAGGTGGGCGAGGGATAATTTTTTTTTTCCTTCTTTATTTTGGTAGATTTCTTTGTCTCGGTTTGTTCTTTGTTACCATCTTTATAGAAAAAGTAATACAACAAATCAATTGAAATTTCTAAAAGAGTGCACTATGACACACAATAAACCGCATCAAAATTTGGACCTGATATAATGAAGGTCAAGGTCAGAGTGACCCAAAAGGTCAGAACCGATTTAAGATTATAACTCCGTCAAATATTATCCCGTTTACTTAAAGACAAAACCAAATTTTTCATTTTCTGGTGACGAAAATATAATTCGATATATCAAAATAGTGAAAATGTAGTTTTCAAAATTGGTAGGTTCAATGACAAGGGTGTCGAAATTTCAAGGTCACCCTACTTAAGAGGGCCATAATTCTCAAACACGCACAGATACACACTTGTCTATTATTACCGACGGATATTGCAACTCTATAAAAACATTTAGAGCAATGGTATAGTGTTTTCGTGAAGGTTCACGTGCGAGGGTCGGGGTTTACCGTGTCTGATACTGCTTCTTATCATTACTTTTAATTATGTTGCATCCTTTCCCGGAGATGGGATATAATAAAAAAGGAGAAAAAATAGTGGGGATTACCAACAAAATAAGGGTTACTCTCTCCTCTCGATAGATGGGAGGTTATGATTAAGAAAATCAGAATAAAAAGTTAATTTCAAACTTTAAACACTGGCGTGGAAGGAGTAGCATTAGAACAGAATACTTAAGAATTAGGTCAGGTTAAGTCAGGTAAGGATAGCCTCTGTCCTAGACCTTCAAACCCCCAAAAAGGAAAAATAATTTTGGGGTTAATTAGCAACCAGGGAAACTTTCCACCTGCAATAAAAAAAAGTAACAGGAATGAAACAAAAGAGAGATAACCCATAAAAACATTGGAACGGTGTTTGAGAAAAATAAATATCAGTTATTTAATTGAATAAATAAAGCAAATAGAAAATAAACAAATATAAGATGTTATAAAGAGAGATTAATATAACCAACATACATATACATATACCAAGGCACTTTCCCCAGTTTTGGGGGGTAGCCGACATCAAACAAAAGAAACTAAAAAAAAGGGGGGACCTCTCCTCTCTACGTTCCTCCCAGCCTGACAAGGGACCAACATAATCACTATTATACAGGGATCAAGAAAAACTACTCGTTGAGGCCTAATGATTCAAGGGTAGAGTAATTTGCACTAAGTGATCGAGCCAAGAAAAGTTTGAATAACCGAAACACTAAACAATAATATAAATTAAATCATTTTATCTCATGCGAATGAATAAGAGAAATAACTAGATGTGCGAGGAGACAGTGTATTGGGTAAAAATAAAAAAATACAATGGAAGAGTTGAAATCAATCCAGATGAACATTATAATATATTAAATCTGCTGAGTGCAAAAATAAAAAGGTATTCATAGAGATTCCTAGTGATATTCGTTTTAAAATATCTGAAAACTCAAGCATAATAACTCCATTAAACTAGGATTACAACTACAATTATCAATCTGCTGTATTGAATGCATTGTATAAAATGGTAAACTACATAAAATTTAGTGATCGATAGAACGGTGATTACCAGCGACTGACCATCAATCACAAAAGATACAGCTGTAATCGGAATCGCAAACGTCTGTAAAAAAATATTTCATATTTAAGCGAACAATATCATTTAATGGAGAGAGAGAGACATGGAGAGAAATACTCATTTAAGAAGTTATTTTTATGTTTGAGCGCAGCCAGGAAAGTTTCCATCTCAAAACATAAATACTGGAAAACACAACCGATTTATTATAGACGCCGGACTTTACTAATTGGAATGTTATCCGTTATCAACTTGTGTATGCATATATATATATATATATATATATATATATATATATATGTGTGTGTGTGTGTGTGTGTGTGTATATATATATACAGTATATATATATATATATATATATATATATATATATATATATATATATATATGTGTGTGTGTGTATATATACTGTACATATATATATATATATATATATATATATATATATATATGTTGCTTTGATCAGCAATGCTGTACTAGTCAGGGTCACCCATACTATGTTGGTTTGCTGTGAGCGATCAGACTAAAGCCTCCACCATCAACAATCCCTACTGGCCAGCGTGGTGATTAAAATTGGCCAAACCTGAAAGATAAATTGTCATGTCTGAGGCCCTTGTCATGCAGTTGCCTAGAAACAGGTGCATTTGCTGCTGCAATAATACACACATACATACATAGACACACACACACACACACACACATATATATATATATATATATATATATATATATATATATATATATATATATATATATATATATATATATATATCAGACATACAGCTACATTTCAGGTAGAAACGAAACAGAACGATTTAGTAGCCATGCATTAAACAAAGACCGAGTTTCCATGACCTTAGGCAATGAATCTTATAATTGGTAACTAGATTACGGTGTTGCGTCGCAGCCAGCCCTTTCTGGAATGACACCGCCCACGGCCCCACACCTATCAGGTGATTAAACGAGGATACCTTTCTATGTTTACTGTTTTGTATCTAATTGACACTGGTTAACATTGCAGAAGTGACCCAACTTACAAACATCCTGAGATAAACAAATCCAACTGAAAATAATAAAGACAAGATAGAGAAATATGATAAAACAGTATTATATCATTTAAAACGACATTTGTAATAACCAGATATTTCATATGAAACCCAACTGTTTATTAACTTATATAGTTGGAAATCATATGCATGGGATTCGGATGGGGCTCAACCTAGCCCAATATTTGACAAAATTCGACTTAAAAACAGGTTCTTGATTCTAATTAAAATTGTAACTTGAGGATCTTCTGTACCGAAAAGATCTCGAGGTTTCTTTCCTCTGGATTATTAAGACCCTATTCTCTTGAGAAGCCAAAGCCTCTGCCATCTGTCAACGACAGAAAATTAAAGAAGGCAAGACAAACAGGATGCTTAGGAGAAGCAGAGAGCAAAGGAAAGTAATGTAGGTGCTAATGACACTCACGCGTCTTATGGTACGATTCAAAATAAACAAGCTACCGGATACAATTTCGTAAATGTTTAAACCAAAAGCAAATGAAAAGAATAATAAAATTACTTTCTGCTTGTCACATTCATTAGTTACTGTATATGTAAAAGTCATAATGGTTTATTTTTGTTATGTTAAAATATTCTCGGATACACACTCCAATGAAAGTCTTTTATATGAAAGGAAAAATACTCCTTTCCAGGTGGGAATCGAACCCACACTGATTTTGCACAATCTAAAACCTTTTAGACAACACACCAGTGGGATTAAAGGAAACTGAAAATTTCAAAGGTCAAGGTCACGGACGAGCAAAACGTTCAAATCACGTAATTTGCTATAAGTTTGAACATCCTTGTCATAGAGACTTTAAACTTGGTTCATATTTGAGTGTATGAAAATCCACGCCAACGAGAAACAAGCTGCCGTGGCGGAGGTCTACACTCTAGGAAGCCCCTTTAGTTTAGGTCATTTTATTCTTTAAAATCCGATGCATCAACCAACAGCGTTCTAAGGTCTTTTCTTTCAGAAAAATGTGCCAAAGAGTTTACTTCAAATTTCATTTTACTAAAATTCAATTTGCATAACGACAACGATCAATACAGAAGATTATTGTTAGCTCTTATATTTCTAAACGCACCATGTTCTCATTTTGTTCAAAATAAAAGTAAAATATACAAGGCATATATTTTAATTTATTCAACAGCAGTTACATTGGCAGGTTGTTTTACACCTGAGGATTCACCTGTCAATATTTCCGAAGGGAAAACAAACCTCCAAGTATTCGCAACTTGGGAATTGGCTTCTTAATATTTCACCCGAAAAAAAAAATACACTGGGTATTGACGTCACTTTTAAAGGTATAGCCCAATTTTAGGACTGCTGAACTCTTGAATATGAGCACACACACACACACACACACACACATATATAAATATATATATATATATATATATATATATATATATATATACGTGTACACATATAATTCATAATTATTTGTGTACACATGCATATATATGCATACGGATATTGTGTATATACAGTGATAGATAGCTACATTATAGGTACATTTGAATATGCACACAAACACAATTCTATTTACAGGACAAGGCTGCAGATAATCTGAATATTAACCAGTATTTTAAAAAAAGGGTTGTTAGCCCACAACCTTATCCAATTGAGATACATAACTACCAGTTACGTAACTGTTACATAATTGCGGTGGCCGTAGTGGTAGCGTCCTTGACTGATGATCGCCAGACTGGGGTACCAGTCCCGTTAAAACTGGTACCTATATAGCATTTGGGTTGTGCCATAACATCTATACCATGGTCTTCCACTGTCTTGTTTTGGAGTTATCTTGCTTGAGGGTACACTCAAGCACACTATTCTATCTTATTCCTTTTCCTCTTGTTTTGTTAACGCTTTTTTTTTATAGATTATATAGGAGATATTTACTTTAATGTTATCACTCTTCTTAAAATATCTAATTTTTCCTTGTTTCCTTTCTTCAATGGGCTGTTTTCCCTGTTGGAGCCCCTGGGCTTATAGCATTCTGCTTTACCAACTAGGGTTGTAGCTAAGCAAGTAATAATAATAATAATAATAATAATAATAATAATAATGGGCTTATAGCATTATGCTTTTCCAACTAGAGTTGTAGCTTAGCAAGTAATAATAATGATAATAATAATAATATGTGATCTTTGTATACATGCACAACCATATATACGCATATATATTACATAATAGTCAATCCCTTTACATGTAGTAAATAAATGCTAACCACATCAAACAAGGTATTGACACTTAACAATGGGAAAAAAAGATTCTGGAGTTATATGTTTTAAGAAGCTTTTTGTCTATATGCATCTTCATTGCAGTACAAGTGAGGTTCCACCATCTCTAAATAAACTCAACAGTCAGTTGTTCGAATTAAATTTACTTTAAAAATATCGAATCTTCCTCTCCTTCGTTTTCATCTGCAGCTCTTCTAGGAGGACACTCCAAAATCAAACCATTGTTCTCTGGTCTTGGGTAGTGCCAAAGACTTGGTACCTTGGTCTTCCACTGTCTTGGGGTAGAGTTCACTTGCTTGAGGGTACACTCTGAGGACACTATTCTATCTTATTTCTCTTCATCTTGTTATTTCGAATTTTTTATAGTTTATATATGATAGATTTATCTTAATGTTGTTATTATTACTAAACTTTTCTTGTTGCAAATTTCCTTATTTCTTTTCCTCACTGGGCTACTTTCCCTGTTGGATCCCCTGGGTTTATGGCATCCTGATAATAATAATAATAATAATAATAATAATAATAATAATAATAATAATCTCTTTTCACGAGTCAATTTTTCCTCGCTCAAGAGATGACATCTATTATGATAAGTTTTATCTGAGGTACATCGAGTTATTTTGGGTAACTTTACAGGTCTCAGTTTCTGCACACCATAAAATAAAACCTCCCAACAATGCTAATCTACAAATAGAGAAGCAGAACAGTCAACTAATATACTGACGCCAAACAGAATATAAGGGCGGCCTATTAAAACGTCCCTGCCTAGTGATCGCCGTCCTGGGGTTCAAGTCCCTCTCAAACTCGGTAGTTTCATGTGGTCTCTGCAACCTGACCATCTCGTGTGCTAAGGATGTGACGTTCGGGGAAGCCTATAAGCTTAAATGCTGAATCATTAGCAGCCATCTTCTTGTCATCCCTGGTCCTAGCTTGGGCGCTGACGAAAGCCTCTAGGGCATTGCCCTACTAGATAGGATAAGGTCACTGTCCCTTGATTCTGTCATTACATAAACGGCCTTTAAAACTTTAAATGGCCTAAAGAGTTTCACTGAGTCTTGGAATCGGACCTATTCTTTGAAACGCAATCGTGACACGTGTAACTTCCAAGTAACATTAATTCATTTATTCCTAACTCTTCCACGCCACTATTTCGCTTTCTTTCATAATTAATATCTTCATTAAATTACTCATAGAGGACTGTAGCACTTTCCATTAACACAAGGTACTTTTAGATTAATACCGAAACTTAATCTTTACAGCGCTTGAGTAATTCGCTTTCATATGGCTTTGAGGTGGAAAATTCTCTGACGAGCCAAAAATGAAAGCTTTCTTTCTATGAATAGAGAGAGAGAGAGAGAGAGAGAGAGAGAGAGAGAGAGAGAGAGAGAGAGAGATAAACCCACGGACACAAACAGAATCAGCCGTTACCATCCCTTCCGACTTTCGTCTCTACAACCAGCTGGTTCGGCAATTTATGGCCAAGTGTGCCTCTCTGGTTTTGATTACTTCCTCTACCCCCAGACTTGTGGTGTAAATCAAGAATTTCTACCAATGGTCATAAAAGCAATATAAGAAAAGTATAGATAAACAGGTGCGCTTTTATTCCAACATTTACCACCATGGCCTAGGGCCTCTTTTCATATTCATATATATATATATATATATATATATATATATCAAACATTACAAGTCACACATTCATCATCATTATTATTATTATTATTATTATTATTATCAGCTAAGCTGCAACCCTAGTCAGAAAAGCAAGATGCTATAAGCCCAAGGGCTCCAAGAGGGATAAAAAGCCCAGTGAAGAAATGAAATAAATAAACAATAGGAGAAATAATCAACAATTAATAAATTATTTTAAAAACAGTAACAACATCAAAACAGATATTTCATATATAAACTATAAAACAATTCATGTCAGCCTGTTCAACATAAAAACATTTTGCTGCAATTTTGAACATTTGAAGTTCTATCGATTCAACTACCCGATTAGGTCAAGAGATTCAGTTCAAAACTCCGCCCCCACGTAAACACTTGACTTCCTTTAGCCTCCTCTAAAACCCAGCCATCAAAAGAAACCCCAGACCCATACCTCCTACATTCTAATATTACTACACTACACAACGCTGCTTAATTGCAATACATATCTCAACTTCGGGTTTTTTCCTAAGCATGAATAAGTATCACTTAATTTCGCTCTGGAATTCCCTTATAAAGAATGAAGTCTCCCTCGGGCTCACATTTCATAATCCTGAGTCACTCCGACACAATGACTAAACTTTAGACTATAAAAGGAATGAAGAGGCAATATAACAGGATTGAACTGTGATAAAGGACTCAAGGTAGGCTTTGGAAGGAAGGCACTTTTTTTTCTCTCTCTCTCTCTCTCTTTCTCTACAGGGCCGATAGAAAAGGTATTGAGGCTCCTGTGGGTCACGTCCTGCAGGTAGTGGGCTGTGAAGGTCGTTTGACGCTTCCAGACGCAAGCTTATAGCACCTGCGTCACAGAGAAGTTTCTCTTAAAGGCCAGGGACGTAGCGATGCCCCTGACGTCGTGTGCCCTAGGGCGACGTGACGGAGGAGGGTCAGGATTCAAGGCGTGCTGGATAACCCTTCAAATCCAAGCCGAGATGGTGTTCTTGGTGACCCTCCTCTTTGTCCTGCCTGTGCTTACAAACAACGCTTGCACGCGGGGACGAACTGCAGCTGTCCTCTTCAAGTAACGCCTCAGACTCCTCACTGGGCATAATAGCAGATGGTTTGGGTCACTTGTTACAGAACGGAGACTCGTGACCCTGAAGGAGTCGAACCGTGCGTCCGACACTCCAGGGTTCTGAGTCTTGGCAACAAACTCAGGGACGAACCTGAACATTACCTCCCCCCATCCCCTTGAATGGGCGATGTCGTATGAGAGACCATGAAGTTCACTAACTCGTTTGGCAGAGGCCAACGCGAGTAGGAAAGCCGTCTTCCAAGTCAGGTGGCGATCAGAGGCCTGGCTTATGGTTCGAAGGGAGGTCTCTTCAGAGCCCTGAGAACCCGAACCACGTTCCATAGAGGAGGTCTCACTTCCGACTGAGGGCAGGTAAGCTCCTAGCTACGTATGAGTAAAGAGAGTTCTAGCGAGGAAAAAATGCCCACTCCTTTCAGCCTAAAGGCCAGACTTAAGGCTGAGCGATAGCCTTTCACCGCCGAGACTGAAAGGCGCATTTCTTCTCGCAAATACACGAGGAACTCCGCTATTGCTGGAATAGTGGCATCGAGTGGAGAGATACCCCTCCCACGACACCAACCACAGAAAACTCTCCACTTCACCTGGTAGACTCCCGTGGAGGACTTTCGCAGGTGACGAGACATTCTCTCCGCAACCTGTTGCAAAAAGCCTCTCTCCGTGAAGAGACGCTGGATAGTCTCCAGGCGTGAAGCCAAAGCGAGGCTACGGCTTTGTGGAAGATGTTGCAATGTGGCTGTCTGAGTAGCTCGTGTCGTGGGGGAAGTTCTCTCGGAAGTTCCGTCAGGGGCTGCAGAAGGTCCGGGAACCATTCCGCGTGATGCCATAGCGGAGCTATCAGAGTCATAGACAGATTGACCGATAGTCTGGTCCTGTTGAGCACCCTTCTCATCAGACAGTACGGTGGGAAGGCGTACACGTCGATGCTGTCCCACCGCTGTTGGAAAGCATCTTGCCAGAGAGCCTTGGGGTCCAGGACTGGGGAGCAGTACAGAGGCAGCTTGAAATTCAAGGCTGTCGCGAACAGGTCCACCGTCGGGGAACCCAACAAAGTCAGGACTTTGTTGGCTATCTGAGGATCCAAAGACCACTCGGTATTCACTATCTGCGAAGCCCTGCTCAGACTCTCGGCGAGCACATTCCTCTTGCCAGGAATGAAGCGAGCTGATAGTGTTATCGAGTGAACTTCGGACCACCTCAGAATTTCTACTGCAAGATGGGATAGCTGTTGAGAATAAAAACCTCCCTGCTTGTTGATATAAGCCACTACCGTGGTGTTGTCGCTCATCACCACCACGGAGTGGCCCGCCAGGGTCCGTTGGAACTGTTGAAGAGCCAGATACACGGCCTTCATCTCTAGCAGGTTGATGTGTCGGTACTTTTCTGATTCAGACCAAAGGCCTGAGACCCTCAGGTTCACAATGTGGGCCCCCCACCCTTCTTTTGACACGTCCGAAAACAGCGTCAAATCCGGGGGAAGGACGAGAAGATCCATTCCCTTTTGTAGGTTTTTGTCGATCAGCCACCACCACAGGTCCGCCTGTTCCGTGGGTCCTATCGGGACCAGAGAGTCCGGGGAATCGGAGCCCTGACTCCACCAGGACTTGAGCCGCCATTGCAGGGATCTCATCCTGAGGCGGCTGTTCGGAACCAGACGGGCCATGATTGGGCTGGAAGCTCTTCCCGCCTGAGGAAGGGCTCTGCCACCCTCCTCAGCCTTGCTATCCTGTCGTCTGATGGAAAGGCTTTGTGGATATTGGTGTCTAATAACATGCCTAGATAAACCAGTCGCTGGGATGGCTGCAGAGAGGACTTCTCGAGATTTACTATGATCCCTAGATCCTGGCAAAGTCCCAGAAGCCTGTCTCGGTGCCGAAGAAGGGTCAACTCCGAGTCTGCCAGGATCAGCCAGTCGTCCAGATATCGGAGGAGATGGATGCCGTTCCTGTGCGCCCATGACAAAATCAGGGTAAGCACTCTGGTGAACACCTGAGGTGCTGTGGAGAGACCGAAGCACAGTACCTTGAACTGGTAGGTCTTGCTGTCTAGGCTGAATCTCAAGTACTTCCTGGAAGACGGATGGATTGGGATCTGGAAGTACGCGTCCTTCAGATCCAGTGTGCACATGAAGTCTTGTGGTCTCACTGCAAGTCTGACCGTGTCCGCATTCCCTTTCGTCTAAATTCACTGTTAGTTTAAAAGCTTTGCTCTCTGAACTGAAGATTTCCAGTTCTATCTTAATAACATTTATATCAAAGACTTCTTTAACAAAACTTTTAATATCATTTGAGTCAACTTCCGTATCCACTCTTCCAACAAAAACATCAACAGTTTTTTCACTCCTTTGAACGAGTGGTGACCCGTTTTTTTAACATCAGTCACTTTAAGAGTTCGTTGTCTACGATTCTCAACTTGACTGTTTTTCTGAGTTTTTGCTGTAAGTTTAGGTTTATTATTCTTTCCAACGACTGTCCAACCCTCTTCTTCACTTCTTCGACTATCTGCATCTTCTCTGTAGGCTGACAAAATCTCGTCAAGGTCTCGGCCCTGTCCAGCAATTCCTGAATCAGAAGATGAACCATTCTGTCCCTCAACAAGGTTTTTTTCAGTAGAATTTTACGTCTTTTTCGTTGTTTACAGCTTTTCTTGAGTTGTTTTTGGATGGCCTAGATGCAACTGCTGAGTAAGATAACCGGGTATTATTATCTTTTTCCCCAATACAACCCCTCTCGGGGAGAGATCCTTCTCCACTGACCGACATCCTGAAAGATTGCACATCCTGCAATAGCTCCATCTCATTGGATAAATCATTTGCGGCTTCATTTATACCTTTGACGGCACAGCTGAATTCATTTTTAAGGTCTTTGACATCTTTCCTCACTTGTCTCACAGAATCTGCAGTATTTATTACCTCAGATCTAATATAGACAAACTTTGGTAACACTTCATTTATTTTATTTACGTCTTCCGATAATCTTAATATCAGTGGGGCAATAAATTCCATACCAAAGGGGGGCATTCCTCTATAGCTCTCACAAACAAATTTTATTCTCTTGCTTGAAGCAATTACCTCTTCACTGTATTCCAATACATCCTTTAAGTCTTTTCGTTTTTTCACTGGGTCCCTCCTCCAAACAAGGTCCTTATGAAGAATATTTGCAAGCTCGGATTTCGCAGTCTTGATATTTTCATGGGAATAAAAACAATCAGCTACATCCAATAAAGTTTTTAGTAAAATAATTTTTTGCAGAAGTTATGAAACAAAGGAGGTTGTTTATGATTATTTCGTTATCCATTACATTAAAACGTAACCTGCTCCAAACATAAACATACACCATTTATTAGTAGTTCACCATCTACGGAGAGCTTAATGCGCATGCGCAAACCAGGAAAATTCTTTTTTATGGGTAGTTGCCCAAATCCACAATTCTTAAATGGAAAATTTTCACACCATCAGTCTCTATAAGATTATCACTATGCACTCATATTAATCACTACACATTTTATATATATATATATATATATATATATATATATATATATATATATATATATATATATATATATATATATATATATAAATAATGGACTGACGAAATCTAACTGAGGCCTTTCGCGCCAATAGGCTTAGGGGGACATGATAATGATGATAATATATATGGATATATACTATACATACATACACCAAGATAAGTAGGTATGTATGTACATATATACATGTGTGTTTACATACATACATACATACATATGGAAATAAATAAATATATATATATATATATATATATATATATATATATATATATATAATTGTGTGTGTGTAAGTATATATACACATACGCATATATATATATGAATATATACAAGCATATACATACATGCATACTATATATATATATATATATATATATATATATATATATATATATACACACACATATATATCTGTGTTTGTGTGTATACAGTACACACATACATACATATATAATTGTATGTAACATAATATATATATATATATATGTATATATACTGTATATATGTATATATACATATTATATATATATGTATGTGTATATACTGTATATATATATATATATATATATATATATATATATATATATATATATATATATATACAGAGAGAGAGAGAGAGAGAGAGAGAGAGAGAGAGAGAGAGAGAGAGAGAGAGAGAGAGAGAGAGAGAGACGACCATTTCAGAATAGTCGTTGTAGATATCGATTGAGCTCCCAAAGTCTGCAGGATTTTTTTTGTCTTCACTGGATCTTTGAGTCGGTTTTCTGCCAGAGAGAGAGAGAGAGAGAGAGAGAGAGAGAGAGAGAGAGAGAGAGAGAGAGAGAGAGAGAGAGAGAGAGAGAGAGACCATTCAAGAATCGTCGTTGTAAACATCGATTGAGCTCCCAAAGTCTGCAGGATTTTCTTGTATTCACTGGATCTTTGAGTCGGTTTTCTGCCAGGTCTTCAGAATTATTTTCTGCCAGAGAGAGAGAGAGAGAGAGAGAGAGAGAGAGAGAGAGAGAGAGAGAGAGAGAGAGAGAGAGAGAGAGCATTTCAGAATCGTCGTTGTAAACATCGATAGAGCTCCCAAAGTCTGTAGGATTTTCTTGTCTTCACTGGATCTTTGAGTCGGTTTTCTGCCAGGTCTTCAGAATTATTTCGTCTCCAACTGACCTCCCAAAGGCGGAGTATTTGGAAATCTATTGTTTTTTTGCCTTGAACTTTATCTCAATGGCTGCTACAGGATTATTTTGTCTCCAGTGATGACTCTGAAAATCTTCATCTTCCTTGGCTCCAGGAATTCTTCGTCTTCAGAGAAATGTGTCAATATTTTTTTTTTTTAATTTTAATGCTATATTCGTTAGCCATGGAAGACATTGAGTAAATCTTTACTATACAAAATGGTTAGATTTATGACTGACAGAATGATTTCCTGGGATCTTTGACAGCTTTTGGCGCCATGGCATGGTGCTGGGGAGACGAGGATTCTCATAGAGAAGCAGAAAAATTCTTGGATTTGATGGATCGGGAGGAAATGGAGAGACTGCAACCAGCAGTCAACGATGGGGCAAATTATGTTGCCGGAGAAACTAAGGAACACGCACAATTGGAGGAAGCATCTCAAAAGGATCTAAGTGAGGAGTTGGGCGGTGCCGAAGAGGGAATTAAATGATTTGATGATTTCTTCGCTAGAATACACCAAGAAACGGAAACGATCAATGACTTACAACGCATCTGTGAAGAGGTGCATGACGCAGAGGCAGAAGAAATTGAGTTATCTAAGGACAACATAGCTATATCAGCTTTAAATAAAGATTTAGATAGAGCCAATAAGAAAATAGAGTCTCTTATGGTAAGTCTAGAAAAAGATGAAACTGAAAACGATGAACTTAGTGAGGAGCTTTTGGTCAAGAAATCTGTTCAGGTAGGAGAAATCGAGTTATATAATAACATCGGTAACTTAGCTTTAATTGATGATTTAAAGAGAGCAAATAGGAATATTGAGTCTCTTATGGTAAGTCTAGAAAAGGCTGAAGCTCGAAACGATCAAATTCGTGATGAGCTTTTGACCAAGGCAGTTGTAGAAAATGAGTTAGAAAATGCCCATGAGGAAATTCGGATACTCGAGAAGAGGCTGGAAAGAGTAGCATGAGATCTGTTGACAGCTAACGAGAAACCTTTGGAAAAGAGCGACTTGTTGTTGTTGTTGTTGTTATAAAACAAGAATGGAATTTTTCGGGAGTTCTAAAAGAATTCGGAAACAAATCTTCTCAGATTTCCAAATGGCTTCAGAAGAAATAGCCATAGACTTAGCATGGAATTCTGAATGCCTCCAGAACGGAATCTCAGAACGGTATCGGAAGAAAACTTTCCCGGATTTCCAAATGGCTTCAGAGAAAATAGCCATAGACTTGGCATGGAATTCTGAATGCCTCCAGAACGAAATTTCAGAACGGGTTCGGAAAAAAACTTTCCCGAATTTCCATATGTCTTCAAAGGACATAGCCGTATACTTAACATGGATTTCTGAATGACTCCAGAACTGAAATTTCCAGGAGCAGTCCTGAACAACTCCTCCCCGAGCTTCAAATGACTTCTGAAGACCTAATCTTCATTTTTTCAAACGTAGCCTGCAACACACATGATCTGTATGTAGCTGGCGAAATCTAACCAAGGAATCGCGCGTCAATGGGAGTAAGATGAAATGAGTTGATGACTGGGAGAAGGATTTCACTTAACTCACAAAGATCGCGTTCTGGCGGAATAGGAAGCTGCCGGTAAGAAATATGTGTTACGTCTTCGGAACACCATCAACTACAGATGGTTTTGGTTGCTGCCGAAGTTGCCGATCGTTCGTTTTATATCACCCGACCTATAGAAAGACACGGGATCTTCCGTTGGCAGCTGAGCTTTGAAGATCATATTGTATGCACCTTGAAGGATCCTTTGCCTGGGCTTTTGTGACGATGTCTTATTAAAGGAGACTCTTGGAAAAAGTACGAGGCTTTGTATCGGTGCAAAAACGGATTGCAAAGAATGAGGATGAAGGCAGAATGGTTCAACTGAACGGTGAGTGACGTGTAGTTCTTCAACAGGATTGTCCCAAAATTCGCCATTGAAGTAAGGACATATCCAGACGACATTGGTAAATATATCCTGTTGCTCGTCATTTACTTTGGCATGATAGTGTATGTGGTGAAATCGATAGTATTCATCTCTTTACTCATTGCCCAGATAGGTAAAGAATAAATGCCTTCGATTTCCCTGAGGAATCTGACAAAGTGAGGACTCGCAGCACTAAAATGTCTTTTGAAATCTAGAAGGACATTGACGACCTAAGAAAAAGACAATGAAATCTCGGAAGAAACAGATAATCTAATGAGAGAAGATCTTGAAAACTAGAAGACAGGAGAGAACAACGAAGAGGAGCCTCTAATGCCAGAGGTAAGACACCTAAAAATAGAGAGCCTCTAATGCTAGAAGTAAGGAACCTCAAAATATATATCGAAGACCCTCTAATGCTAAAAGTATGGAACCTAGAAATATATGTCAAAGAACTTCTAATGCTAGAAGTGTGGGAGCTAAAGAGAGAGGTCAAACAACTTCTAATGTTAGAGGTGTGGGAGCTATAAAGAGAGGTCAAAGAACTTCTAATGCTTGAGGTAAGGGAGCTATAAAGAGAGGTCAAAGAACTTCTAATGCTTGAGGTAAGGGAGCTGATAAGAGGTCAAAGAACTTCTAATGCTAGAGGTGTGGGAGCTAAAAAGAAGTCAAAGAACTTCTAAGCTAGAGGTGTGGGAGCTAAAAAGAGGTCAAAGAACTTCTAATGCTAGAAGTGTGGGAGCTAAAAAGAGGTCAAAGAACTTCTAATGCTAGAGGTGTGAGAGCTAAAAAGAAGTCAAAGACCTTCTAATGCTAGAAGTGTTGGAGCTAAAAAGAGGTCGAAGAACTTCTAATGCTGGAGGTGTGGGAGCTAAAAAGAAGTCAAAGAACTTCTAATGCTAGAGGTGTGGGAGCTAAAAAGAAGTCAAAGAACTTCTAATGCTAGAGGTGTGGGAGCTAAAAAGAGGTCAAAGAACCTCTAATGCTGGAGGTGTGGGAGCTAAAAAGAAGTCAAAGAACTTCTAATGCTAGAAGTGTGGGAGCTAAAAGAGGTCAAAGAACTTCTAATGTTGGAGCTGTGGGAGCTAAAAAGAAGTCAAAGAACTTCTAATGCTAGAAGTGTGGGAGCTAAAAGAGGTCAAAGAACTTCTAATGTTGGAGCTGTGGGAGCTAAAAAGAAGTCAAAGAACTTCTAATGCTAGAAGTGTGGGAGCTAAAAAGAGGTCAAAGAACTTCTAATGCTGGAGGTGTGGGAGCTAAAAAGAGGTCAAAGAACTTCTAATGCTGGAGGTGTGGGAGCTAAAAAGAAGTCAAAGAACTTCTAATGCTAGAGGTGTGAGAGCTAAAAAGAAGTCAAAGAACTTCTAATGCTAGAAGTGTGGGAGCTAAAAAGAGGTCAAAGAACTTCTAATGCTGGAGGTGTGGAAGCTAAAAAGAAGTCAAAGAACTTCTAATGCTAGAGGTGTGGGAGCTAAAAAGAAGTCAAAGAACTTCTAATGCTAGAGGTGTGGGAGCTAAAAAGAGGTCAAAGAACCTCTAATGCTAGAGGTGTGAGAGCTAAAAAGAGGTACAAGAACTTCTAATGCAAGGGGTATGGGAGCTACAAAGAGGTCAAAGAACTTCTAATGCAAGGGGTGTGGGAGCTAAAAAGAGGTCAAAGATCTTCTAATGCAAGGGGTGTGGGAGCTAAAAAGAGGTAAAAAAAAACTTCTAATGCAAGGGGTGTGGGAGCTAAAAAGCGATCAAAGAACTTCTAATACAATGGGTGTGGGAGCTAAAAAGAGGTCAAAGAACTTGTAATGCAAGGGGTGGGGGTGCTAAAAAGAGGTCATAGAACTTCTAATGCAAGGGGTGGGGGAGCTAAAAAGAGGTCAAAGAACTTCTAATGCAAGGGGTGGGGGAGTTAAAAAGAGGTCAAAGAACTTCTAATGCAAGGGGTGTGGGAGCTTAAAAGAGGTCAAAGAACTTCTAATGCAAGGGGTGTGGGAGCTAAAAAGAGGTCAAAGAACTTCTAATGCAAGGGGTGTGGGAGCTAAAAGGAGGTCAAAGAACTTCTAATGCAAGGAGGGTGGGAGCTAAAAAGAGGTCAAAGAACTTCTAATGCAAGGGGTGGGGAAGCTAAAAAGAGGTCAAAGAACTTCTAATGCAAGAGGTGGGGGAGCTAAAAAGAGGTCAAAGAACTTCTAATGCAAGGGGTGGGGGTGCTAAAAAGAGGTCAAAGAACTTCTCTCTCTCTCTCAAAATGAAAACACGCTTACCTTCCCCAAGAGCCAATAAGAATTAATTCTTTAGATGCAGTGCTTCATTTCGTCCAATGACTTTTCCAGAGTTTGTTTGGTGTAATACGAAATGTCCTACTGTCACTATGAAAGTCATAGTATCGACTCAGCTGTGGAGAACAAATAAATAAATAAATAAATGAATAAATAATCATACAAATGAATTGATGAAGAAATAATCTATATATCTTTGTCCATTGGAATTGCGATCAAATATCAACATTAATCCTAATAGTATAATTTCAAAAAAAAAAAAAAAAAAAAAAAAAAAAAAAAATGTAAAATCAGAAAAAACTCGGCTATAACATTTTACGTTGAATCAAATATTTCTTTACTTTTTAAAAATATAAAAACATTTTGATATACTACATAGTAGACATAATCCAAAAGCCTCTTCTGCCAGCTTTTCTACATGTTGAGTGAAAAGTTCTTGCAACAATAAAAAAAAAAATAAATAGTGGAAATGAAACTGTTCTATCTTCGATGCTCAAATCAAATATACAGAAATCCCTGAGTGAATCGACGTTGATCGAGTCACTTTCTTTCATTTCCTTCTGAAGTTTTACGATTCAACTTTTTCCAAAGTTACCCCAATTATTCTCTCTCTCTCTCTCTCTCTCTCTCTCTCTCTCTCTCTCTCTCTCTCTCTCTCTCTCTCTCTCTCGTTGATTCTCTTATTACAAGTTACCTTCCCGAGAAGACCCGTGTCATAGGATATATACTATAGCTCTGTAACTCTCCTAAATATTAAATTCTCGAAAAAAAAGAATTTAATCTCCCTTATTATCTTCAAAATTAACTGAAAACTTTGAATGGTATTTAAAAGGTTATATAAGAAAAATCACCGTTACTATTAATTAAACAGTAATTATAAAACCACTCTAATGCGGTTAGTAATTATAATCATACTAGTGTATGCGACCCGTCAAAAACACGTCTAAATATTCAGATATATATGGACACACGCACACACAGATTCAACCCTTCCCACCCCGTCCCCATTTCCTAACTACAACGAGCCGGTTCGGCAATTTGTAGGAGTGTGGGGTTTCCGAGTGTACTTCTCGGAGTACTGCCTCTCACCAGGGTATGACTACTCTCTCTCCCATTTGACCGTAACAGAAAAGAAATATATTTATATACATTATATGGTCAGACACTTCTTTATTATGAAAGGGAATATTCTAAATAAATCCACAATTCCAATTCAAATATATAATTCTGATTTTACTGTTCGTATCTTCCCGTCTGACTCTCTCTTATCCTTTGACATCTGGCTATTCTATTTTAAATCAAATTTCTCCTCGGATTTGAAAGCTTCCCACCAAAAAATATTATAAATATTGAACCCTCTCGACTCATTCAAGCTTTTGTTAATCCCCAAATCCCCTCACCATTACGTCATCAGAGGGGAATTAGTGCGTAATAAATCCTGTCAAGATCAGGGGTTATGTCAGAATGAATTCAACTCGACCTAATACATCAAAGGTTGTGAAATTAATTATTTCTAGAAGCGGGAAGGGGGGGGGGATACGAGTGATTTACCAGTAACGATCAAAGACTAAAATACGGAGAACTACATATATGTATGTATGTATGTATGTATGTATGTATGTATGTATGTATATATATACATATACATATATATACACACACACATATATATATATATATATATATATATATATATATACACATATATGGAGATATTTAAACCTTTTCATATGGGAATATTCTTCTGGAAACCATCCAGATATTAAAAAAATTGTGAAAGTGAAGATGTCTGAATATATTTAGATCACAGCATTAATCTCTCTCTCTCTCTCTCTCTCTCTCTCTCTCTCTCTCTCTCTCTCTCTCTCTCTCTCTCTCTCATATATATATATATATATATATATATATATATATATATATATATATATGATAAAATAAAAAGGAGGACGAATAGTCTGGACAACATCTTTCAATTTATTGGTGCCGACGTTTCAGGACTCATCCCATTATCAAGGCTAAAATGGACATATAAAACATTATAAGCAAAACTCAGTAAAAATATATAAAATACAAAAAACACAGTCAAAATTAAAATTGAAATTATAAACACAGTTACAAGTAAAATATGGAGATAAAAATATTAACTAAAAGAAAAGTATCTTAAAATTAAATATACAAAAATCAAAATTGTCTAAGGAGACCAACCTGTCTGGAACAGACTAGAGTACTGAGTGACTATTTGAAGGACAGTACTCAGGAGGAGAATTCTAAATTTGCCAGCTTAAGCGATGTGGAGGGGGACAGAGGATAATTGGCTGTTTAGTTTAGGAGCCTTTTCTTTAATCATTAACGATTCCAATACTAGTAGAGAGGAGTTATTTGGCGCTTGAGCTATGATTTCAAAGTTTTTATATGCAATGTTGGTCTTGCATTTACTTGCATGTTCTCTGATGGTTGAGAATTCTTTGGTTTTGAGCGCACATCCAGTTCTATGACTCACTCCCCGATGCGCATCTATGCGAACTTTCAGCAGTCTTTTTGTGGAACCCACATAATTTCCGAGATTACATCTCGGACAAGTAAACATATAGACCACCGAAGAACGCATTAGGTCGGGGAGAGAATCCTTAATTCTAAACATAGATCCCACTGTCAGAGGATTCTTAAAAATAAGTTTAAAATCCAGACTTGGAAAATTGTTTAAAATGACCTTTTTAATTTGTTTCCCATATTTTCCGTTATTAATAAAAGGCAAAGAGGCATAGAAAATCATTTTTGGTACTGTAGGAACTTGAAGTTTAGGTTGGTAATGTTTGGTCAGAAATTTGTTAACTAATCTATAAAATATTTTAGTTGGAAAACAGTTATCCTTGAAATGCTGCTCCAGAAAGACTATTTCATTATGAAAGGATGTCCAGTCAGACGAAAGGTAAAATGCCCTGCAGATCAGGGTTGTTACGGCATTTAACTTAAAATTATAAAAGCAAAAGCTAAAAAAATTGGTGCCTAAACCAGTGAACGTCTTTTTTCTAAATACGCTTGTTTCTAGACGTGTCTGCCCTCTTGAGATGTTAATGTCAAGATATGGTAACTTGTTATTTTCTTCTTCCTCAATAGTGAACTTGATGTTTGGATGAACGTTATTGATGAAATCTAAAAATCTAGCAGCATGTTCCTTTTGCTTGAAAGTAGCTAACGTATCATCTACGTAGCGTTTATAAAATATAGGTCTAAATAGCAAAGGACATTGGTCTAAAAACTGCTCCTCAAGGTGACACATAAAAATATTGGCGAAGGTGGGCCCAAGAGGGCTACCCATAGCCATACCATCAAGTTGTTTAAACAACTTGCCATCAAAAATAAAATGAGTGTCAATCACTGCAAGTTCAAGTAATTTTTTAAAATCAGACTTATTAAAACCGTGATATAAGTCGTTTGGAAAAATAAAAAGTTTATTTAAAATTATTTCAATGGTTTCTTGCAAGGGCACGTTCGTAAAAAGTGATTCAACATCATAGCTAACCATATAATTACATTTGTTTTGAGTGGTGATTTCAGGTATCAGAGAGGCAGAATTGGGCAGCATATATTCATTTGAGGTAAGTGGTTGTAAAAGAGGCACAAAAAATTTGGCAATATTAAAATTTGGTGAATTATAAGCAGCTAAAATAGGTCTGAGTGGAACATTTTCTTTATGAATCTTAGGTAAACCATACAGTATACCATAAGAGGAACCAGAGGAAAATAGGTCTAAATATACCTGTTCAGTAATGGTACTATTATCCTTTAGTCTTTTCAGTGTTCGGTTAATTTTGTCTTCCATTTTAAAAATCGGATTAAATTGAGGAAGACCCAAGTCAGAAAATTTAGTTGGGTCATTTAAAACTGTGTACATTTTGGCTATATAATCTGCTATATAATATGTTTACTTGTCCGAGATGTAATCTCGGAAATTATGTGGGTTCCACAAAAAGACTGCTGAAAGTTCGCATAGATGCGCATCGGGGAGTGAGTCATAGAACTGGATGTGCGCTCAAAACCAAAGAATTCTCAACCATCAGAGAACATGCAAGTAAATGCAAGACCAACATTGCATATAAAAACTTTGAAATCATAGCTCAAGCGCCAAATAACTCCTCTCTACTAGTATTGGAATCGTTAATGATTAAAGAAAAGGCTCCTAAACTAAACAGCCAATTATCCTCTGTCCCCCTCCACATCGCTTAAGCTGGCAAATTTAGAATTCTCCTCCTGAGTACTGTCCTTCAAATAGTCACTCAGTACTCTAGTCTGTTCCAGACAGGTTGGTCTCCTTAGACAATTTTGATTTTTGTATATTTAATTTTAAGATACTTTTCTTTTAGTTAATATTTTTATCTCCATATTTTACTTGTAACTGTGTTTATAATTTCAATTTTAATTTTGACTGTGTTTTTTGTATTTTATATATTTTTACTGAGTTTTGCTTATAATGTTTTATATGTCCATTTTAGCCTTGATAATGGGATGAGTCCTGAAACGTCGGCACCAATAAATTGAAAGATGTTGTCCAGACTATTCGTCCTCCTTTTTATTTTATCTTTGAAGCTCGCCAGGAGCAACGACCTACCTCAATATATATATATGTATATATATATATATGTATATGTATATATATATATATTTATATATATATATATATATATATATATATACACATATATATATCCTTTTCAGTGTGATGAAACTTTTTTTTTTGTACAGGAGCTGCTGTTATTAGTCGTAATAATATTGATACATTTGTTATGTAAATTGTTCAAGAACTTTTGAACAACCTACAATAATAATAATAATAATAATAATAATAATAATAAAAATTCTATTAAAAATAATGCCTTCTAGTTCCGTTGACTAATGAAAAGAGGGATTTAACGAAAAGTGAAAATGGGTCTAAAATATTCTTGAAGAAACATTATAACAGAAAAAAAATACACGCGTCTAAAGTCGATTAAAGACTTTCATAATTCCACCTTTTTCAAAGAAAAGAGGATTCGAACTTCATGTAAAACGAGATGAAAAAGGAACTTATTTTTTACTTCCTCGGGGCGTTTTTGCTTCCTCATCTTGCAAGGCTGTTTCATCAAAAGATCAACTTTCAACGCAAGAGAGGAAAAAAAAAGTCTAAAAAAGTCTGTGATTGAAAAAAAAAAACACTTGTTTTATCTCTTGGAAGTATTTTCCTCGTAGTGGAAGATACAAATGGTTTCAGTAACCTTTTACTCTGATTGCATATCATCCTACAGTGGAATAGACTAAAATTATTTCCATGAATTTTGCCTCGCTAGGATTCTCGATATAACATTTTGTTCATTTTTTGAATAAAATGATAATTTACAAATATTTGAAGGAATCTTTTTTCGTATTTAGGTTTGTAGTGGTCTATTGGAAACGTCCCAGCCTTCCGATCGCCGGACAGGGGTTCGTGTCCCGCTCCCACTAGAGTGTTTGCAACCTCACGATCCTGTAAGCTACGGATGGGGGTTTGAGGCAGCCTATTGGGCTACCTGCTGAGTTATCAGCAGCCATTGCCTGGTCCTTCCTAGTCCTATCTTAAGTGGGGAGGGGACTCAGATGCTGATCATATATATATATATATATATATATATATATATATATATGATATGTATATATATATATATAATATATATATACATATATGTATTTATACACGTAAACATATGCACACACACACACACACACACACACACACACACACATATATATATATATATATATATATATATATATATATATATATATATATATACAGTATATATATATGGTTAGTCTATAGGTCGTTACCAGTCCCTCGCCTCTGCCATTCATATTGGACATAAAACCTCAAACCTTAAAGAAAGATCCTCAAAAGTAATGATGCAAGTTAACGGTAACTTGCCGATAAGTGAAAGAATAAAGACTTTTAAAAACGTTGCCGGACAAAATATCAAATAGGAAAAGAGATGGTATTTTATAACAGCTAAAAGGAAAGAGATATCATGTTGCGAGACAGCATCCAATATAGCTAACAACAAATGATCAATTAGGTGGGGAGTATTCGACAGTATAAAGCCATCAGGAAAAGCGTATTCCATTACGGAATTATATTTCATAAAGACAAAAAGAAAAGAATATGTTGCATAACAATATTCTATAGTTAAAAGGAAAAGCAGATTACGGCTATTCAATATGTGTATATATGTATATATATATATATATATATATATATATATATATATATATATATATATATATATATATATATATATATATATATACACATATATATGTGGTGAAAGGGTTTGCGTATGGGCATTATTAGCAATGGTGTACGAGTCAGGGCCATCCATACTGGGTTGATCTGCTGTGAACCATCAGACGAAAATCTTCCACCATCGCGGTGATAAAAAAACTTGACCAACCCCCGACATGAATTGACATGTCTGAGGTTTTTGTCCTGAAGTGGACTAGAATCAGCTGCATTTATTATTGTTGTTGTTGTTATTATGTATGTATGTATGTATGTATGTATGTGTATATATATTATACATATATAAATAAATATATATATATATATATATATATATATATATATATATATATATACAGTATATATACATATATATATATATTTATATATACACATATATATTTATATATATATATATATATATATATATACATATTCAAATATCATACCAGAGTTGCTGTCAAGGCGATATTCTTTTTGCGATAAGAATTTCTGGCAGGACAAGACAGATTCGCACCTCTGGCGAGTCGAAATCAAGGTAACAGTCGACTGTTATACGCATTCGGCTTTAGAGAAATGTGAGAGTACATTCTGACTATTCCGTATATATTCCTGTCGAATTCAGGTTTCGAACTTTACCCATTTCCTCCATTACATATATCAGATTGTTATTTTTTTTTTTTTTTTTTTGGGGGGGGGGCTAACAGGTTACTGCTACTGCTATTATATCGATATGGACAAAGGGTGCGATCATGGGCTCTTGCACTAAGGTCAATAGAACTGCATTCTATAGACCTCTCTTGCCTATCTATGATAATTTCACCACTACCACTCGTCATTTTCCACACAGCCAAGGGGGAAATTCTCTTTATGATGAGCATATCTGGCTGGGCAAGGATTCGGAGCTTTGCAGAGTGTTAGTCGCCTATTATATAAGACTATGTACTGCTGAGTCTGAATTAACTGGCATCTCTCTGTATAGATGAATGCGTTCAATAGTTGACCGACAAGACTGAAGAACAAGTCATTAAAATTCACTTAAATCTTGAAAGATTTCCCTGATTCAAACTTCAGTAGAGCCATGAGTTTTTACCCAATCTTGAGCCATAGCCCAAACAGTTTTCCCTGATCTAAATTATGTCATGAGTGTTTTTCCGACCACAAACATGACCCTTAGACACTTTTTTTCTGACCCCCGAGCGAAGAAGTGGAAAAAAATTCATCTAACGTCGAGAAAGAGACAAGCGAGTTTTATCAGACCTCGACTAATAACTAAGAAACATTTCTCGGCCCCTGAGTAATGATAGCATTCTCCGACTTCGAACAACAGCCATCACACGTTTCTTCCACTTCGAACAACACCTATCTCGTGTTTCTCCGATCCTAAAAAGAAGACATTACCATTTCCCAAGGGCAGGAAAACATCGAAGATTTCTTATATCACAATATTGTACAATAATAATTCTTAATAAACAATTTAATATGGCTAAGATATCGCGAGAAAAAAAAAAAACTCTTTTGTGGTATTTTTTTTTTTTCTATCAAGGTATGTCTTTGTTGGGAAATCTGACTGAGTTGAGCGCTGGACAATTCTAATACCCAAGAAGTATTCTACTGTCTACAACTATCATCAGGCGATATTGTGTTCTATCGAATGTTCTATTGAGACTCTACATTCCCAGAATATCTTGTTATTCTGCCTTTGAATTAATATATATACTGTAAGTTTAACAAGGTATATATAAATATGTGTATATATACTGTACAGTACACACAAACAAACATGGAAGGCAATAGGGCACTAAAAGAGTTGGAAGACCCAGACCTACATGGCTGAAGACTATGAAGCATGAAGTAGAAGAGGATGAATGGAGAAGTATTGATTTAAAAGCTCAAGACAGAGATGACAGGCGAAATCTAACTGAGGTCCTTTGTGTCAATAGGCATAGGAGGAGATGATACATACATACATACATACATACATATATATATATATATATATATATATATAATTTTCAGTGCACACGAGTTAATGCAAGAAATATCTATCATGTGACTAAATAATACTTACAGTACTCAAACCCCCCCCCCCTAAAAAAAATATATAATATCTACCTATTAGAGCTATAAAAAAAAAAAACTTTAAATTCACCATACAGAAGAAGAGAGTGTTTTGAAATATCAACCAATCAAAGTCTCCAATTGAATATATGTCAAAATTAATATAAAAAAAAATATGTTTATTGAACATTGAAAGCATTATCAGTGATAATATCACCATTTATTACATTTACTTTATTAAAATCTTGATATCCTAAATGTGATATATAATCTCTCTCTCTCTCTCTCTCTCTCTCTCTCTCTCTCTCTCTCTCTTCTACAGGATTTGCCTTTGCAAAAAGAGCTGTACCGAACATCAATCATAATTACCTTTGCAAAAAGGAAGTTATGTTTTCACCTCTATTTGTCAGTCTAAAGGTTTGTCTCTTCCTTAACTCAAAAAGTTACAGGTTCATTTTGATGAAAACCTCAGAATTTGTCAGAAATGGACTAACTCAGAAGTGATTAGATTTTGCCTATGATCTGGATCACTATCTGGATCCAGGGTTTTTTATCTTTTGTATTACACAGTAAAGTTAATCATATATGAATGAGGAAAGCTTGGACCCTAGACTTGAATCAAATGTTAACAATCTTTATTGGCGGAGGTTTGAAATCTTGAGTATAGTTTTGGTATATTGAAAAAATATTTGCAATAAGTTCCGGTTTAGATGTCAGAAGCGTTTCAAAGAATTTTATTTATCCTAATGTCTTACAATAACGGTGAATAAAAAAAACCGTAAGTTCATTATTAACTTTGAATAATTGTTGCATAAACAAGCTGTATTTTACATCGTTCAGCATTCTTTGACTGAGAGAGAGAGAGAGAGAGAGAGAGAGAGAGAGAGAGAGAGACCTTCACCCTTAGATATTAATGAATGTGTTTACTACATTCATTTAATATTTTCAAATAACAAAAGAATACACCATTTAAGATATGACCAAATGGGGTAAAATAATTCATTTTCGGACAGTTAAAAAAAAGTGAGATTAATGATTGAACTCGTGTAAAAGTCCATCGAGTCAGGAGCAACGTTAACATAATCGATTCGTTTAGATTATGCAAATCTGACACTATTTCTCTGGCAAAGGGTCGCAGGGAAACCGTGTCCTGATGAAGTGTTTGGGTCGTTTGCAAAGTCCAAGTTAATAATATTTTATTATTATTATTATTATTATCATTATTATTATTATTATTACTAGTGTATGCGACCCATCAAAAATGGCGGTTAAATATTTAGACAGATATGAACACACATGCCCATATATTTCACTCCTTCATACACCTCCACCTACCCGAGGGACGGGGGTTATACCCTTGGTAATGCTATTGGGCGTGACTGGAATATATATATATATATATAATATATATATTGTGTGTGTGTGTGTGATTATCAACCCCAAGAAACCGGCAACAATTTTCAGTTTTAGTCAAAGGCTGAGACAATGTCATTTTCAGGTATGTATTATAACCTACAATGAAGTGGTACCGTGTCCTCCCTAATCGGGTAGGGGTTACTACCCTCCAAGAGCACTACTTATTCGTACAACAACAATATCAACAACAACAACAACAAATGCAGCCATTTCTAACCCGCTGCAGAACAAAGGCCTCAGACATATTCTGGGGTTTGGCCAGTTTTCATCACCACGCTGGCCAGTGCGGATTGGTGATGTTGGGAGATTTTCGTCTGATCGATCAGAGCAAACCAATCTAGTATGGGTGTCTCGAAATAGTGCAGTTTTGCTGATCATGGTGATACGCATAGCTTTCACCACGCTGAGGTATCCCCACTCAAAAAGGGAATACATTAACTGGTGGATATCAATACCAACAGCAGAATTCGTGGCTATACGATTTTGAGTTACCTGCCACATAGGGCCTGCAGTGCGCTACATTTGCAGTAAAAGTTTAAAGGGCTTCTCTTTGAGAATAACTTATGACACCCATTAGTATTCTGACGCACAAATTTATTAAATAAATATAGCAGAAATCATGACAATTCACTGAAGACTAATCATCTGAAAGAATTATTCCAATGAATCTCGTACTTGGTTTTCATCGAAATCGGTTTATTAGTTCTTGATATATTTTGTTTATGATTTAAAGACAGAAACCAGTGAATTATGGGAATGTCATTGCCTGAGATAAGAACTACGACCGGTGGAGTGAAGATTACAGAGGTGATAAGAATGTCACGACTGAGATGGTGTGGGCACGTGTTGATGATGGATGGTGAGGAGTGAGGAGGGCGTGGGAGGAATCTGTCAGGGGGAGAAAATCGAGAGGGGGGCAGAGAATTAGATGGCAAAATGAGAGGAAGGATGATATGAAGATAAGATGTTTGGTGGAAGAGGGTGCCTTTAATAGATGACATTGGAGAGGTCGCATCAGGCAACCGATCCCTTAATGTAGGGATAACAATGGGGGAAAAACACACCAATGAAACGACATTTCCTCCAAATCTCAACTGTAGAGGCCATGGAGGAATGCTATAAAACTTTTCTTTCATAATGACAGAGGAAAATAATTTTCCACAATAAAAGCTTGTATTGGATCAGGAAAATAATGAGAAGTCTTAACAGTATATTGGAATTCTTTGCGTTCGATCTGAATTTTGAGCCTTTTGTATATGCATTATTATTAAAATCAATATTACTTGCTAATCTACAAACTTAGTTGAAAATGCTAGTTAGTACAAAGCCCAAGAGCTCCAACAGGGGAAAATAGCCTAATGAGGAAAGGAAACAAGAAAAAAGATAGAATAGTGTGCCTATGTGTACCCTCAAAGGAGACAACTCTAACCCAAGACAGTGGAAGGCCAAGGTTCAACTGCAAGTCTTCAGAATAATAAAATTCCACTACAAAGAGGAAGGGGAGACGTGAATCGAGAACAGGCACTAACTTCCCCTGATCATCATTCCTCTGTAACGACGTAATGTCCTTCCCTTAAAGAAAAAAAAAAAAAGACATTGTTATTGATAACGCAGTAAAAAAAAAAAAAAAAACTCTTTAATATGATAATGTTATCACCACTATTGAGATAACAGCATCCAGAGTATCTGGACAATAGCATCCTATTTGGAACACCATCTCTTTAGTCTTCGCTATCGACATGGGTGACTCTGTAATGACCCCTTTGGCACTGTTATTACCCCGCCTATCAACGCCTGACCCCCTAACCCCCCAATGCCTACTTCCCCTCTCTCATCCTTCCCCACCCCTTGCTTCGACTTCATCTCTATCCGCGTAAATGCATTGCCAATAATGCCGCATTACCATAATGAAGTCGTTGAAGGATATTCATCAGTTGTGGTAACGACCCAAGAAGACTATGGGTTTGAAATTCCTTAATTTTTATGGTCTAAAAGTTTTTAGGGATCTTTTGTATATTTTTTTTTCCTTCTAATTAAAAGGAAAAAAATATGATTTTCTCACTATACTAGTTTTGCCTCACTACTTAGATATGTTACCTAAGTCATTTAGGTATTCGAAAGAAATAGCATTTTGAATGGGGCTTTGAACAACCGAAATACTAAAAAGGTTGTAATTGTTCAGGGGAGAGAGTAAATAAAGATGCTCTCTCTCTCTCTCTCTCTCTCTCTCTCTCTCTCTCTCTCAGCAACGCTCCTCTGTTCCTCTTATAAAAGGCGAGCCTTAAACTTCCCTCCTCATTAATGACAAGGGTACAGTTGGACACAGGAATTATTGGCACACTACACTCTGAGGAAGTTTGCCCTTTCACCCCCCTTACTGCACGGCGAGTAACCTCACAGATAGTGTACGGAGAGAAGGCAGAGGTGCAGGGCAGGGCTACACAGTATGAGTGTGACTGGGAGTACTTCCTCAGAGCGAGGTGTGTCAGGAATACCCGTGTCCAACTGTACCTATGATGAAGAATGTAACTCAAAATCGACCAATACATTATAAACTGAATAGAAGGGAAAATCTAATACCTTTATTGATTTTATAAATCTGTTCACTTTAACCAATTCTATACAGTTCTTAGGTTATTGGGACTTTCAATTCGGAAACATATTTATTCTTCATTAAATTAATATTCTTGTAATGTTAGCCAAAAAGTATATTAGTGTTTGGAACTTTTTTCAAGACCATAGTTTATTTTATGCATGCATTATTGCAGTTTGTATTGTAAGTCAAAATTAAAAGTTCGTTTAAAAACAAACAAACACACACACACAAACAGGGGCAAAAACATAACCTCCTTCCAACCTCGTTGGCGGAGGTAATAACTGCTGCATTATCCATAAACCAAAATTTCAAAAGTTTTGAGCAATTTTGGGCCTCAAAAGTATTGGAATATTTATCATTGTTTGTCAATGTTGGGTCAATAACATCAACTTTATTCCACAGTTAGTAGAATTTTAATTGTCAAACCGAATTCTGCAGATCCAATAATTTTCCAACTATTTTCTCCGTTACATTAGTAGTCATTGCAACATCAAAATTTCGTTTAAAAAAGCGATATTTCGACTAAGTTTAGTTGTGTCCTGTTGATTATTTTAATTGCATGAATATCAATATTAACATATAATACCCTGAAATATTTGTATCGAAAATCTGTTTCGGCCATTCAATATACGTTATTTTCTTTTTCCCGAATTATATACATATTTTATTTTTTATTTTTTTTTTCCCGAAGTCAATAACATTGATGCTGCCACGTAGGTATATCTTCAAATTATTCAATCAAAAAGTCATTTCTTGACCTTCGAATAGTTTACTTTCACCGATAAACATTATGAATCGTAAAAAAACAATTTTCATTATTTCAAATTTTATTCGATAAAAAAAACAAAGCCTTAAGCTGTTTGTCTATCTATAAAATTACTACATACTGTCATTGCTCTCGTTTAACGTAAAAAAAATACACACACACACTCTCTCTCTCTCTCTCTCTCTCTCCTCTCCTCTCTCTCTCTCTCCTCTCTCTCTCTCTCCATATAAAATATTTCACTTTTTCAGTTATAAACTTCATTGTTTTGACTGATGCTAACGACCAGATATTAGAAAAATACCTTTACTTTTCTATGTTTTTTTTTTTTCAAGATTCTTTATTCACTGATAAAGATATACTAAAAATAAGTTTTTTAAAACAAAATCTATAAATTCTTTTCATTTAAAAGAACGACAAATTATCTAGGAAATAATAGCAACAGATGTTATGGCAGAAAATCGATCCACAATTTTATTGCTATAAAATATGTTGAGTTGCGCTTCAATTGGCAAGAAATATGAATCACAATTCCAATGATTTGGTTTAAAGGTTACTCATGAATGGCAGAGGCAACAGGCAGAGACAATGACATAGGACAAGGAATAAATAGAATAAAAAAAATCTTAATCATGTAACAAAAATACAAAGACCTCATCATATTCATTCAGGGGACAAGTAACTCGATTAGCGACATAAAAAAAAAGTTTGATATTTTAGATCTTTTATTCTTTTTGAACATTGATAAAAACTGAAAGGATGATGAAATTATTATATACGAAGTACGATCGAGCAGCTGGATAAAATGAGACTGGATATCATAGAGATGAGTACGTATATATCAATCAAAGGATGATATGAAGAGAGCACATCAGGCAACCGCCCCCCCTTAATGTAAGGATACCGGTAAGAAATAAGATATTAATCAAAATCGTAAGAACAAGAAATGCCCATAATCATAAGCATATTGAAGATGCATAAAAAAAAAACTATGGGTCTAACTGCCTGGGCGTCCAGTAAGGATGGACATATATCTTACAGTGTCAGGTAAAACTTCAAATAATCTCTAATACAAAAATGAGAAACAACATTTTGCTGATATGCAGATTACATACATACATACATACATAATATATATATATATATATATATATATATGTGTGTGTGTGTGTGTGTGTGTGGAGAGAGAGAGAGAGAGAGAGAGGAGAGAGAGAGAGAGAGAGAGACGTCGTGCTGAATTATAAAATGAGGAATGGGAAATTCGCGGAGATTTCTTGCTTTTTAATCCTAAACAAAAGAGGCTAATAAATGAAAAATGTCTTCCATTTGATCATTGCTAATCACAGATTTATTTATCCCGTAGACAAGCAAAGAATGTTTAAGCAACCAGTTTAAAGTAATCGTTTTAATCATTTTAGAATAAATTTTAGTCAAGACAAGTGTAAGAATTGGCGTCGTCTTCTTCAAGGAAACGACATTGATGAGAAGAAATTCCTTTGAGTCTCTCCTGTTAAGATGAAATACGATGGTTGTATTCCTTAACAAGACTAATAAAATCAATAAAAATCTTCGGTTCGTGCGAGACGTCCGAATACTATAGGGATAAGACCAAAATAAAGCTGTACTTCTGTTGGAAAAACCAAGAAAATGAGAGAAAACAACTACAGATGTGAAAGCAATGCCCCCAGAAAGGAAACAAAGAAACTAATGTATAAATGAAACCAAATCTACATCTACGGCAAGAAAATAACACAGGATATTTGAATTCGAAGCATGTAATCTCTCAAATAAATATTAAAAAAAAAACATTTGAAAACTACAAATATTGATTGAGGTGAGAACGTAAAAAAAAAAGATTAGCTTCAAACTGAACTGATACCATAATTAAATCAGGGATAACTGTGGCACGGAATCCTCTGAAACCTTTTATTAAATGTTCTGTAATTCATAAGTATACCTGATGAATGGCAAACGAGTATTCATCTTTTTATAAAAAATAATAATTCCTATAAAATTATTCTGAAACTTAAATCATCCCCTTTTAATAAATGTTCAGTAACTTATAAGTATACCTGACAAATAACAAACGATTATTCATCTTTTCATAAAAAAATAATAATAATTCCTTTGATAAATGATTAACAATGTTTACAATAAATGAATTCCATTGTATTAAAAGTGTCACGGTGCCTCTTACCTGTCCATTTCAATAAGTAAAGTTATTCGGACAACCGCACCTGAGGTATGAATAAGCAAAAGCGTAAATATGATACGTAGGTCAAAGGTCGAGTAAGGAAACGCAGGAGGTCAAACCATAATATGTAGGAGGAAACTAAATAGCTGAGTTTTTAATGACCTTTAATTTAAAGTACTTAAAAAGACCATACGTATAATTGTGAAGGGAAATCGTTAGATTAATTCGAATTATCAGAGCAATAAACCAAACATAAAATTTCATTCATTCGATTCTTTCTTCTTATCGATGAAATGTATAAATTTACGAGACTTGTTTATCACATTTAGATCAAAACGAATTATATAAAAGTTATGAGAATTGAAATAAAAATAAATAAAAAGTTAAGCGGTGACTAAACAGTTTTACTAAATATTTTGGAATTGGATGTACGTAACTTTTTTTTTTTTATTAAATCAGTTAACTTATCATCAGATTCATTTCCCTTGAAATGACGGTAACTTTTTAATATGTTATAAGATGAGTATATAGTTATTTTACTAAATGTGAGGAGAAAATCAAAGGCAAGTGCGCGCTCGCTCGCTCTCTCTCTCTCTCTCTCTCTCTCTCTCTCTCTCTCTCTCTCTCTCTCAGATAAGATATTTCCTTGAAACAAATGAATATTTTGTAAGCTTAATTTTTTTTTATTTGACTGTTTCTTCTTGAAAAAAATGAATATATAATAAATAATAATAAATAACAAATAATAAATAACAAAAAATAATAAATAATGATAATAATAAAAAATAATAATAAATAATAAATGAGTAATAAATAATAAATTAAAATAATAATGAATATTAAATATATGAAAATAATAATAAAATAATAAAATAACAAGAAAATAATAATAAAATCATAATAATAGTAATAATAGAAATAATAATAATTTAAATAATAATAATAGTAGTAGTAGTATTAGTAGTAGTAATATTTATTATTATTATTATCCTTATTATTATGATATTAAAGAATATTGCAGAAACGCCATTCTAAGTGTAAGATATAATAGCCAACATCTTGTCAGTCATCAAATTATCTAAAAGTATTGCCTAAGAAATGTGATACTTTCTTAAAAATTTTCAAGTGCTGTACTGTACTTTCATATTTGAAATGAAAAACCCGAATTATTCCTCAAATTCTAAAGGAAGAAATATAAATAGGAGCAAAGAACAATACGACTGACAACTCCAACCAACAGGTACAGAGTCAAATTGAATGGATCGCCGAGACTACAGTCATTATTTCTGCACAAGGGTTGTGGTGGCAGATGTGGTAACGTCCCTGACTGGTGAACGCCACACTGGGGTTCGAATCCCGCACAAACTCGTTAGTTTCTTTGGTCGCTGCAACCTCACCATCCTTGTGAGCTAATGATGGGGGTTTGGGCGAGCCTATAGGTCTATATGCTGAGTCATCAGCAGTCATTGCCTGGCCCTCCTTGGTCCTTGCTTGGGTGGAGAGGGTGCTTGGGCGCAGATCATATGCATATATGGTCAGTCTCTAGGACACTGTCCAGCTTGGGTGGAGAGGGAGCTTGGGCGCAGATCATATGCATATATGGTCAGTCTCTAGGACACTGTCCAGCTTGGGTGGAGAGGGTGCTTGGGCGCAGATCATATGCATATATGGTCAGTCTCTAGGACACTGTCCAGCTTGGGTGGAGAGGGAGCTTGGGCGCAGATCATATGCATATATGGTCAGTCTCTAGGACACTGTCCAGCTTGGGTGGAGAGGGAGCTTGGGCGCAGATCATATGCATATATGGTCAGTCTCTAGGACACTGTCCAGCTTGGGTGGAGAGGGTGCTTGGGCGCAGATCATATGCATATATGGTCAGTCTCTAGGACACTGTCCAGCTTGGGTGGAGAGGGAGCTTGGGCGCAGATCATATGCATATATGGTCAGTCTCTAGGACACTGTCCAGCTTGGGTGGAGAGGGTGCTTGGGCGCAGATCATATGCATATATGGTCAGTCTCTAGGACACTGTCCAGCTTGGGTGGAGAGGGAGCTTGGGCGCAGATCATATGCATATATGGTCAGTCTCTAGGACACTGTCCAGCTTGGGTGGAGAGGGAGCTTGGGCGCAGATCATATGCATATATGGTCAGTCTCTAGGACACTGTCCAGCTTGGGTGGAGAGGGTGCTTGGGCGCAGATCATATGCATATATGGTCAGTCTCTAGGACACTGTCCAGCTTGGGTGGAGAGGGAGCTTGGGCGCAGATCATATGCATATATGGTCAGTCTCTAGGACACTGTCGAGACAGTGTCCTAGAGACTGACCATATATGCATATGATCTGCGCCCAAGCTCCCTCTCCACCCAAGCTAGGACCAAGGAGGGCCAGGCAATGGCTGCTGATAACTCAGCAGATAGACCTACAGGTTCCCCCAAACCCCCCATAATTAGCTCACAAGGATGGTGAGGTTGCATCGAACAAAGAAACTAACGAGTTTGTGCGGGACAGGGCTCGATAGGGCAATACCACTGTCCCTTGCCTCTGCCATTCATGAGTGGCATTTAAACCTTTAAGAGTGAGTGTCGGCGGACTTCTGAAATACTGTAAATCTCTTTGGAAACCATCAAGGTCTTTTTCACGTTGGCAGAACTAAATTCCGCAAAAAGGAGTCAGTGATGTAGAACAGCCTTACAACCGAACTCTACAATATCAGCCAAATAAATATGGTTTATTGTGTTTCAAAACGCCTAACATTTGGCATTGGCAGAGTTTCAGAGATGTTATTGGATGTTTCAAAATTTTACCTCGGAATTAGCACGGCATTGGTAAGCTTCACTTGTAGATAGCTACCAACGATTTCCTCGAAAAAATATTTATCCTGTTACGAACTCAAACTCATTTTGTATAAAAGAGAGATTTTTCAGATGACACCGAGATCCTGTTTTAAACAGACTTAATAAAAATTAAATTCAACACTGAACCTCTATTTTTTATCCATTAATCTTTATGCTTTCTTCATTTTTCGGTACACCCTTGCTAGGCGGCAAGGTCATGCGTGACTTTTAATCTTGATTCATGGGATGAAATACACAATCCGACTAAAAATCCTGTATATGAAACTTAAAAAGTGTTCTTCATTATTTCCATTGTCAGCAACAAAATCTAAATTTCTAGTCCTCTGCAGGACAAAGAAATCAGACATGTCCTTCTTCGTAGGTGTGGTTTGGTCACTTTTCATCACCAAGCACAGTTTAGGGAGATTTGCAAAGCTGGGATTAAATGTAAACGAATTTATTGGTCACCGAATAATTCAATTAAACTGACCTAATTACACCAAACACAAGTTAAAACTAATTCCATTCCTATTGAAAGTACAATTTAAATACATTGCTACCCAATTACGATGGACTGCGAGGTTCTACCTACCTCTAACGAACCAATATCAGATTCATACTTTGGAATAACCTGTGAGCCTTCTCCAACTACCTAGAAACCTGCATCCTCCGGAAATATAAGTATAAAACAGCCAACTTCAGTAACCTATTTTATCATCACTTCCAAACTTCAGATACCTCACCAACTACCAATTTCCAACATCAATACCCTCATAAACTACCATCAAATATACTTTCTGAGTTTATCAACTGCCATTTCTCAAATTTAGCACTCTCACTATTCAACAACCTCACTAAATATTATCATCCAACTTTAGCCACCTAACAACCCTTAACTTAAGCTACTTCGCCATCTATAATTCTTTAAACTTGTGTAACCTCACATACTACCATTTCTAGGCTTCAACAACCTCGAGAAATGTTTCTCAACTTCAACACCCACACCAACTACCATTTATCAACTTGAACAACAACTCCAAATATCATCTTTCAACTTGAACAACATCACTAACTTCCATTTCCCAACTTGAGCAACTTCGCTAACCCCGAAAACTTTCTTCAGAAACCTTTACAAATATCGCTTCCTAACTTCAGCAACATCATAAGCTAAACTTCAGCAAACTTATCCATTCCAATTTCAAAATTTCACCAGTATATCTCAAAATTCCAGCGTTACCTCGGCAGACTTACCATCTACCATATCCCATTAAACCCACATCCTACTCACAGATCTACTTCAACTAAGGTGACCTGAAATACAATGGGAAGAGGTTATGAATGACTTGGGGTGGTGGAGAGGAGAATTCCATTTTAGATATCTTGAACGCTCATCAACTCTTAAATGAAACTGCTAACTCTGGGAAATCTTCAGTTGCTTACAGCTTTTATTGGGGGAAAACTACAGTTGAATTTATGAATGAAAATCAGCTAAAGGGGGCCATGAATCATGGAAAATAGGGCTTGTACTTAAGTATTGATGTATGAATTAAATACAAGCTAAAAGGGGTCATGAATCATAGGAAATAGGGCTTGTATTTAGTGGTGTTTTAAGTGGAATAATCTCTAAGTATGATATAGTATAGCGAATAATATACATCAGAGAGAGAGAGAGAGAGAGAGAGAGAGAGAGAGAGAGAGAGAGAGAGAGAGAGAGAGAGAGAGAGAGATTGATTTAATAATTTTATTGCGTTCAATATTATACATACATACAATGTGTATATACATGCACACGTATACAGCAGAACACAAATGGCGCACCCCCTAGCAGGCTTGCATCGGAAAGTTTGCCTTAACAGATATTATTCCCTTTACTTAGACAAATAATAACAATAATGACATTAATAATAACAATAATAATGATAATGACAACTATAATAATAAAATAATAATAGTAATAATAATAATAAGTAAACATAATAATAATAATAATAACAACAATAATAATAATAATAATAATAATAATAATAATAATAATAATAATAATAATAATAATAATATGACAAGCTAGGAAGCATTTGCAAAATTTGGGTAATATTTCTTAACTTCCAAAAACACCCTAGGATCCAAGAAATGGCCAAGAATAACATGGAATGACAAAGTTTTAATTTCTCTTCTAAAACGTTCAATTTCATTGCATTCTCCAATATAATGATGTAACCTGTGCCCATCAGATAACTCACACAAACGACAGAGAGAGAGAGAGAGAGAGAGAGAGAGAGAGAGAGAGAGAGAGAGAGAGAGAGAGAGAGAGAGATATATATCCCATACAGATTACTTTTTCCCGACCTTATTTTTTTCAGAATAGTGTAAAATAAAAATTGCATTATGTATGTACAGTTTGTCTAAACCTTTAAAGTAACTGAATTACCCGAGAACAACTTTACAGTAAATCTCGTTCTCTAGTATTGTGCAAATTGGAGGAATATAGCTTAGGAAAAAGTGAATAATATGGATATGTTAGAAGGAAGGATAACACAAAACATACAAAAAAAAAAATAGAAAGATTGTTAAATGTTTGCTTAAATGCTCAAAAGAGGAATAGTCTATAACTGAATAGATCTGAATGATGCAGTGTGGGCGGGTGTGTGCGGTGCAAGCCACGAGTCGGCTTATGTTTGGGAAGTTTTCCGTCAAGGGGATCATTCATAACTCTATAGTTTAAGAGCCAATCAATGTGAAATGGAATTAGTATATAGTTAAGAAAATATATGTATATGTAGTGTATACATAATAACTTGCAAACAAAGTTACTACTGAGGGTGTGAGACTTTATTCGTGCATCAATCAGGTACAGGAATCTATCTGAATCCGAGATTTTTTTTTTTTTTTTTTTGAGGCGTAATTTACTATGAACGTCTGTAACTACTTTTTTTTTTAAGTTTTATTAGGAGAAAAGTAATATATGGACAAAATATCACGGCATATTTCAGCCATATATGAACGCATGTCATGAAATAAATTTTGAGAATAAGTAAATAAATATGCACACTCTAAATACCAAGAGGAGCTATAATAAAATAACATTAAAGATTGAAAGAGAACATTTTAAAATAAAACAGTTTGAACGCTATTTCTGCTGCAATGAAAATAGGTGCATTGAATTAAACTTCCAGAAAAAAAGTAATATGTTTTTAATTCAGTCTTACAAGGAAGAGAATGAAAGTTACGTAAGTTTTTTGGGGGTTGATAGAAAGACGGTGGTTTTGCCTAGCAATGATTCTCTCTCTCTCTCTCTCTCTCTCTCTCTCTCTCTCTCTCTCTCCTCTCTCTCTCCCTCTCTCTCTCTCTCTCTCTCTCTCTCTCTCTCTCTCTCTCTCTCTCTCTCTCTCTCTCTCTCTAAGTTTAAAGGAGTTGTGTGAGTAATCTCACAAAGTGTGTGTTGTAAAATGCTTTGCCCCGAGGCAAAATTTCTTTCGTAAAATTTCCAGACTCGTGCATTTCCTAAATTACTTTCCGTGCTCATAGGAGTAGGTAGATTGCCTCTTTCGCTGGACGAGGGTTCCAGGGAAAAAGAACGGAAGAACATAATTTTTTCGTATCTTAGTTTATCGAGATGACATTCAATTTACTGATTTGCTTCATTCGCGGGATACTTAATTATTTCAAATGCGAATTGCCAATTCAATGCATCCTAAACCATTGCTTTAAAATTTCTAATATCTTTGGGGAAAGGATATTGCGTTCATAATCTTGCTTTTTTATAAACCTATGCCAGCTTATGAATTCTTAACAAATAAACATTCTTGATGAAATATCCACAGATGAGTTTCCAATCATTTTATATTTTTTTAATTCTTAATGTATTTCTATTTAATCACATGGTCCTATAATTATGAAATTGTGCAATCAGACACTTGGAGCCTTACTTAAGCTTTTGGAACCTATAAGACACTTCCAATCAAAGAGCAATAAAAAGATTATTAATTGAAACAAAAATAAGAGACAGAAAAAGGGAAACATGGATAGGAGAGCAAGCTAAGGTAGAGGGAATTCTAACTATATGTAGAAAAAAAAAATAGAAATTTTGAATTTAACACCTAAAACAATGCCATTATCCTAACTGCCAATCACCAGAAAAAGTCACAATATTATTATTATTATTATTATTATTATTATTATTATTATTAAAAGTGATTGCTGCCTCAGTGGCGTTAATCTTGTAATTAACTTTTTCTATTGTTCTTATTATCTTTTTCTCTTCATTTGAACAATCCGCCAGTAACTGGGAAAGGGACATATCAATAGGAAGGTGATGAAGACCATATCATTCATAATTTGTCTTTAATATATCACAACACATTGTAAAAGTACAGATAATATGTACAAAGTATAAAACACTATCACAATGTTAGTGCACACAAAGTAATGGTCACTTTTGTACAAAAAATTATAAATTACGTGGAGTTAAGTTTAACACATCCTTCGACTCAACCGGTTTCGAGCAGTGAGAAGGTTTTCTGCTCATTGTCAAGAGTGAATTGAAATGCAGGTTGTTGTTGGGGTATTAAAGCCAACACTTGTTGTTGGCACGGGCCTTTCCCTTGGTTGGCCCGTAGGTGATCTGTAAAAATTTATAAGGTAGTTGCATTAATGGAAATTTGAAAGGTTTTTAGTAGTAGAAAAAGATGTGGATAGGGTAAGGATGATGGTGGTAGTGGTAGAGGGCCATCATTTCTCGGATAGTGGTAGTTTGAAAAGTGGGGGTGTAAGGCTTTTGAAGATTAGAGAAAAATTGTGCAGGTGGGGTTGTCCAACCCTTTACTCCCTAGGGTCCCTGCAGAGAGATTTTTAAGTGGTAGATTAGTTGAGAAGTGAAAGGGGGTGATGTGAATAGAGCCTTACAATGAGGGGATGAGATGGTGCATGGAATGAGGAGGTCTTACCTTGGTGGAGGTAGTGTTGAAAGCAACTGTGCATGTGTGTCTATGCTTTCGACAATTGCTTTTGCCAGTGTGGCTGCCTCTTTCATGGCATGTGGTGTGTTGATGTCTACAAGTAGATCACCTCGTAGCTGTGCTGTTTCTCTGCATTCTAGTAGGTAGTGCAGGAGAGGTTGTTGTGGCATGACATCACAGTGTTCACACCTTGTCTGGATGTCATCTAGGAGTTCCCAGTTTGCTTTGTAACCCAGCCGGAGTCTGTGTATGCATACTGCCAGTTTTCTTGGGGTGTATCTGTCTATGGGAGGGGGTTCTAGTTTCGATGCCCATTTGTACCATGTTGCAGAGGGAGAGCCATTCTCTATCCTCATATGTAGTTCCTTGATTAGGTTGTTCTTGAGCTGTGTCTTTATTTTGCTTTTGATTTGTTGCAGTGCAGGCTGTATGTGCACCTGTACATTGTGAATGTGTTTGGTGCTTTTGGCTAGCTCATCAGCCTTTTCATTCCCTGGTATCCCGATGTGACTGGGGATCCAGTTTATAGTTACTAGTCTGTTTCTTTCATTATGTTGATGTAAGAGGATTTTAATGTCCGCTATCAGGGATTTGTTTTCTTTGTTTTTGTCCTGCTGTAGGACCTGCACTGAGGATCGTGAGTCAGTATGGATGACTACTGGTCCTTCCTCATTTTCAATAGAGTATTTTAATGCTTGCTGTATTGCGACAAGCTCTGCCTGCAGGGTGGAGACATTGTTGGATGTTCTCCAGCAAGCTGTGAAATTGCAGGAGTGAACTGCCGCTCCTGCTGTTTGGGTTCCAGGATCTACTGTACCATCAGTATAGTAGATCTGTGCCCCTGTTGTTTCTACTGAGGTTATAGCTGCTTCTGCTGCGTTTCTGAGTTCTTCTATTGTGCAGTTTTCTTTTGCCCTTGGGAGTTTGGTGTAGTTGAATTTAGCAACTTGTTTTTTCCATGGTGGAATGTGTATAGTACTTTGTGCTGTGTCAGGTTTTAATTGTAGGATTGTTTCTGTAAGGCCAAGTCTTTTGATGTTATCGCTATGGTCTTTGCCATAAGAATCTGGGGTTTGTACTTCAGGATGTTTGGATAGTTCCTCTCTTACTCGTCTTTTGGTGATTGAGTCTCTGTCTGACAGGAACATCTTTGCAACTATGCTTGCATTTCTTAGTGCAATTCTGTCTTCGAGGGTTGGTAGTCCGGTTTCCAACCTTAGGTTGCAAAGTCTTGTCCACATTGGGGCACCCAACATGAGCCTCATGGCATTGTTTTGAATCACTTCAATTGTGCTTGTTTGTAGATCTGTTAGTCCCAGGAGTGTTGGGGCGGCATAGTCTACTAGTGATCTGGAACAGGCTAGATAGTATTTCTTTTGGATGTGTTCATTTGCTCCATCCTTGAGCCTGCACATATATCTCATAGCTGCATTTCTGGCATTTGTTCTTTCCTTGAGATTTTTTATCTCTTGCTTGAAAGTGAGCTGTTTGTCTATTATTACCCCGAGGTATGTGTATCGGTCCACCCATTCTAGGGGTTCCATTCCTATTGTGAGTGGTTGTACGGGGTTTGGGGCTTTGATTGTCATTGCTTTTGTTTTGGCAATGTTAATTTTTAGTCCAAGCTCATTGGATTTGTGGCTGATGGCATTGAGTGCTCTTTGCATTTTTATTGTCCTGACTGGCCCTCGAGCTATTACACATACATCATCTGCATAGATAAATATATTAACTCCTTCAGGTAGCTGAAGTGAGGCTATATTTTCCATGAGGATGTTGAAAAGGAGGGGGCTTAGAATTCCTCCTTGTGGCGTACCATTTTCCAATTCATGATATGTGGATATCACTCCTTGAAATTTGACTCTGGCTTGCCTTCCTAGCATGTAGTTTTTAGTCCATGCTAGTAGGTGTCCTTTGACTCCTTTTTTGGCTACTGATTGCAGCACTGCAACTGGGCTTGCAAGCTCGAAGGCTTTTTCAAAGTCTATGAAGACTATTGTTGCCTTGTTCTGATTTATGCAGCTTAATACATCTGTGATGCATTCAGAGGTTCCAATTCCCTCCTGATATGCATATAGCTGCTTGTTTAGGGGGCCAATTTTGTACTTTAATCTGTTTAAGACCATTTTTTCTCCTGTTTTTTCTATACAGGATACCAAGGCTATTGGCCTGGGATTTGTTGGATCCTTTGGCTTGGGGATTGGCTGTGTATCTTGTTGTCTCCAGGTTTGAGGCCTTATGTGCTCTAGGTGTGTTTTGTTTAGTAATCTTAGGAATGCAGTTTCTCCTGCTGGACCCATGTGTTTGATCATTGTGTAGGTGATTTTGTCAGCTCCAGGTGCAGTGTCTTTCCCTGTCTTTTGTACTGCTCTTAGCTCCTCAACTGTGTATGGGGTGTCTGTGTCATCCTGCTGAAGGCAGGCTGTGTTGATCTCTTCCCATCTTGATGGTGCCAGTTGCTCTTGTTGCATTCTGGTTTCGGGGGAGAGATTGATTGACAGTGTTCTGTTTGCAAAGGATGTTGCAATTCTTTCAGCCTCCTCATGTGGGTGTGGGTGTGTGGCAATTGGTGTCTTTCTCTTTTTTCCGGCTACTCTGCCTAGCCATTTCCAAAGCTGAGTTAGATTGGTGTATCCTGACAGGCTTGAACACCATTCCATCCATTTTTCAATTCTGATTTCATGGATTCTTTCATTTGTTTCAGTTTTGACTGTTTGTAGTAGCTCTCTGTTTTCTACTGTGGATCTTCTTCTGTATATTTTTGTGACTCTGTTTAGTCTGGTTTTTAGTCTTCTGACTTCTGGGCAGTAGTACCAGGAGTCTTTGTAAGTGTAACTACCTTGTGTTGTTTTTAGTGGCATAGCTCTGTTGGCTGCATTGTGAAAGGCCTCAACTAGGTCTTTTTCTAGTTGGTCTATGTCCTCTGGAGGAGCGTAGCTGATTGCCCATTCCTCTATGGTTGTTTGAAAGCAGACCCAGTCTGCTAGGTCCTGGTTCCATCTTGGTGGGGGTGGTGGGATTGGAGGTAGTTGTTGTAAGTCCAATTCTGTCACTGTGGCAAAGTGATCACTTATCAGGGTTGAGTGTACTTGCCACTTGGTTAGGTGTCTAATGGCTGTTGTGGCAAAAGTCAGATCTAGTCTTCCACCTCTTATGTGTGTAGGTTGCCCTGTGTTTAGGAGGGAGACTCCCTCAAATTCATCCAGGGCGAAAGCTATGTGTTCCCCTGAGGGGTTTGTCCTTGATGGGGATGATAGTATGGGGTGATGTGCATTAAAATCCCCGCAGATAATTGTAGGTGTTCTTTCTGTGTGAGCAAAGAGTTGAGTTAGTTGTAACTCTCCTGTATCCTCCCTATGTAATTTTCTGTATATGTTGTATATGTCTATTTTTTGATTCAGTAATGTTATTGTTACTGCTAGTGTCTCTATGTTGGTGCCACAGGGAATAGGGTTGTGTAACCTTGTTGTTGGTATGCTAGTTTTAACTAATGTAGCTAGTCCTCTGTCTGTGCCTATCTGTGGTGCGATGTAGGCATTGTAGCCTGGGATTTTTAGTTTCTTTCCTGCTGGAAGATTGGTTTCCTGTAGCAGGATGACATCTACATTCTCAGTTTTGCATATTGCAATTAGGGAGGAGATCTTTGATCTAACACCGGCTGAGTTCCAGTTCAGAACTCTTACTCCATGGTGTAGGTTGAAGAGTATTGTCTTGGGTCCCTAGGGGCAAAGGCAATTGCCTTGACCTCGGAGGATGAAGTGGATGAGGTGGATGGGGTGAGAGTGGATGATGGGATGATGGATGGGGTGAGTGGTATGATAGGTGCGGGGACTGAAGTGGAGGATGTGGAAGGTACGGGTGATTGAGGTGATGGAATGGTAGGTGTGGTTGGTGAGGAGTGAGAAGTGATCTCCTGGATAGCAAGAGAGGGGGATTGGGAGGACTTATTCCTGGAGAGCAAGTCTTTTAGGACTTGTTCAATGCTGGTAGCAATTGTTGCAGCATTGATTTTGCCAGTCACGGCCTGAGTGACTAGTTCGGTCAATTTATCCTTTAGGACCGTGGTCTTTATGAAGATGGTCCTAGGCAGTGGTTTCGGACCTTGGGTTGGAGCCTTGGAGGTAGATCTGGCTCTGGGTTTAGATACTGACCTGGTTCTTGTTCTGGAGTTGGAGTGCCTGTTTAGCTCCTCCTGGGTATAAAATCTCCTTCTGGGTAGAGGTTTGGGGGCCGCTCTTCCTCTAGATGGGTCCCTTTTGTCTTTGGGGAGGGCAGCAATTACTCTTGCTACCCTTTCAGGGCATCCCCAGGCCATTGCAGTATGCCCTTTCTTGCAGTTTGAACACTTTTTGACTGTGGGTATTCCAGCAGCCTTCTTGTCAATGCACTCCTGTGTGGGGTGCTTAAGGCTGCAGACAGCACAGGTTGGGACCTTTGCTTGGCATTGGTCCTTGTGATGCCCATACTTCTGGCAGTTGTAACATCTGAGGGGATCTGGGTAATATTTGTTGACCCTGAAGCTGCCAAAGATGCCTAGGTCGACTCTTCGTGGGTGTGGACCCTTAAATGTCACCAGTATGGCTTTTGTAAGGAAGCCTGCCTTGTTCTTCATCCTTTCTGCTGCAGTAATATTGGGTAATTTAATTAGGTGGCTTTCCATCATATCAGTTGGGTAGCCAACCACAACTGCTTTTTTTAATTTTTCCTCTTCTTTAAGCTCCAATAGCTTAATGTCTGAGGTGCTTCGCAAGGTTATCAGTGCCCTTGTGTCCTTGGTGGATATGGTCCACTGTCCTTGCCTGTTCGGTTTGGCAATCATCTGAATGTTTTTGTGTTTGCTTTCAAAGGCAGCAATAGCCTTGAAAGCCTCTGATGGGTTACCAGCTAAGACCCTAAAAAAATAGGTCTTGTTTTCTCTGGCAGGCTGGTTGCTGCTTCCTGCGGTAAGGTTTCCTTGTTGGGTGGGTACATCATTCCCTGGTTGGCTCCTTCTAGGAAGTTTCTTTTTTCTCCTTACTTCCTGCCAAGGTAGGTTTCCTTCTCCATCAGAGTCGTTGTCGTTGGTCCTCTTCCGGTTTGTTTGTTCTTGGTCCTGTTCCATTCGTTTTTGTTCATTGTCCATGAGTTCCTGTTCGGCTTCCTTGTCAAGTTCAGTTAGAAGGGGTTGCAGGTCGGGGTCCATCTCCATTTCACCAGTTGCTAGAGCTTCTAGTACAATCTCATGAAGTTCATTCCAGGATAAGTCCTTTTTTTCAAGATGAGAGAGTATATGATCAGAGACCATATAGAGAGACAGACAGTGTGCCTGGTGGGGTTGTCCAACCCTTTAAGCCCTAGGGCCCCAAGCAAAGTTATAGTAGAAGTTATAAGAATGAATTACAGAATCTGAAAATGAAACACAAATTCGTTAGTTATATGGGGGTTATGCTAACTAACCTATTGCTAGAGCAGTGCTGAAACTAACTCTTTTTAGCTAAGTACTAGCCTACACAAATAGCTGTTGGGGAGCCTTCTTACTGCGTTCACGCACTAAGACGGCCCAGCAGTCTATTCCTGCAGGTAGGGAGGTTGGGGGTAATAAGTAAAACTCAGTGGAAACCTAAAAGTTTTTATTTGAGCTGATTCCTGACCCTATTTGAATACTGGCTTATTTCGCCAGTTACCAAGAATAACAACCTATTATTTATCAAACAACTTGGCTTATAGGCGCCAAGCCTAACAGCCCTATGCCACTTGCCACAGACAGCGAGAGTGGGAGTTTTTGACCCTTTGGCCCTGCTTCTACTGGAGTTTTAAGACCACAACGGCTACCAGATTTTCCACAGGAGGATCTATTAGTAAGGTAAAATTATGTAGATGGAGGCAAAGCTTAGCCTATATTGTCAATTTAATTTTCTTTATATGAGGGGGCTGATTACAGCCAATTCAGGGGCAAGGCCCTTGTCAGTACAGCAAAAACTGCAACAGAAATCGTCGAAAAAACGGCGAAAATCGGCGACGAATTCGGCGAAAAATCGGCGAAAAACGTCGGCGAAATCGGCGATTTATCGGCGGCGGTCTCTTCAGGAAGCTGAATGTATCAGCCAAGTGAAGAGGGAGCAGGCAACAGCGAGTAACGGCGGCAGAAGATGTTGGCAGTCAGCAGGCAGGAGCAGCAGTGATGGTCCTCTCTCAGTGGGATCTGAGTGAGAACTGATTTGAAATGCAGGTGTTGTTTTGATGGCTTATATACGGAGTCCTGCTTCGAGATTCCATCTTCAGTGGTTAAGAACCGCCCTAGGGTGGAGACCATTAATCCTATTGGGTGGTGGCCTCTGCCTCGCCGGGATGTTTGGTGGGATTATTGACTCTGATTCTGTCAGGAGATAATCCCTGTTTTGACCTTCGGCTATATCAGTCCTGTCATAGTTGTTACTGCCTGGACTATTGTTGGTGGTGGACCTTATACATGTTGGCAATAAGGTCCCTTCTTGCGTGGTGTTGAGGTTAGGTCTTTGTTGTTGAATAAAAAGAGCTTCCATTATCCGGAGACGTCTGCTGTCTATGGATTTAGAAATAATGGCCCCCAGTTCTGGGCGTAGCGGGATGCTAAGAATCTCTCAGTTTATAGATACTAAAGAAAAATTTAAAATATGTGATTGGAATGTTAGAACCATGAATCAGATTGGGAAGTTACAGCAAGTGGAGAGTGAATTTATGAAATATATTTTGGATATCTTTGCCCTAAGTGAAACACGTTGTAAGGGGATTGGTAAGGAAATTTTAGACCAAGGGAATTTATATATTTACTCAGAAAGATCAGATGGAACTGGAAGAGAAGGGGCAGGAATGATGATGACACCAGGAGCAGAAAAGGCATTAACCGAGTGGAGAGCTGTAAATAGTAGATTGTTACTAGCAAAGTTCAAATCAAAGCAGTGCAATATGTGTATCATAGTTTGCTATGCCCCCAACAAAAGATTCCCCTGAAGAAAGGAAAGATGAATACTATGAAAAACTGCAGAGTGTATTAGATGAGATCCCAGAGAGAAATATGAAAATTGTGATTGGCGACTTCAATGCTAAAGTTAGATGGAATAATCAAGGGATAGAGAACGTGATGGGTGTCGAAGGTCTTGGCGAAGTTGCAAATGAAAATGGAGCACATTTCATAAGTTTCTGTTCATCAAACATTCTTGTCATTAGAGGGAGGTACTGTTTTTCAACACAAGAACATCCACAAGTATACATGGACTTCCCGTGTGGCAATTACAAAAATCAAATGGATCACATTGCCTTAATAAAGAGAGAAGGCGGACTCTGAGAAATGTAAGAAGCTATAGAGGTGCGGATATTGGTAGTGATCACCAGCTCCTCATTGCCACACTGAAATTAAAACTGAAAGCACCCAACAGAAAGGTAGATAGAATATATAGAGTAGGTTTGATACAATTAAACCTTTAGAAGCAGAGCACAAAGAAACATTTGCAATTGAATGTAGGAATCGATTTGCAGTCTTACAGACTTTAAGAGACGAAGAGCAGACAATTAATGAAGAATTGTGTGATATTAAGAACATATATTAGTCAGTTGGTAGTGAAGTCTTGGGACATACAATTACAAGGAGAAAGCCATAGATATCAAATGATACTTGGGATAATATAAAAAGAGACAAAAACAGAAATTGATTGTTGAAAGTTTTCGAGGAAGTAATGAAAATTACAAGGTAGAGCATGCTAAGTATTCCAGTATTGATAAGGAGGTCAAAAGAAAAGCTAGGAATGACTGGGGAGAATATTTAGACAGTAAAGCAGATGAGGCTGAAAAAGTTATGAATTGATGAAGAGGCTATGGTGTAGAAATTGCTGATATAATTATTAATGAAATCTCTACTGGGGCAGAGAAGAAGAAGCACATACCCAGCAAAAAGAGAGATGGATCTGTTATAACAACAGCAACAGAAAATGAAGAAAGACAATTTTGGATGGAACACTTTAGAGAGGTTATGAAAAGGAGATATGAAAGGGAATTATTTGATTCATATACCTGATGCTGATGAAGACCTTGATGTGCCCATGAATGAATTCAGTGTATTTGAAGTCAAAGCTATCCTCAAAACACTAAAGAGATGGAAAGCCCCGGGATACGATGGAATAAATGCCGAGATGATACTGGCTGAAAATGAAGTGAT
>NC_090752.1:89432062-89487062 GCF_036898095.1 Palaemon carinicauda | reverse complement strand
TCAATTTACTAGCTTTCCCTACCCCAAGAAGTTTAAATCAATTGTTTAATTTCCTCAATCAAAACTTAACATACATTTTTCTGAGTACATAAATATGTATGTGACTATTACACATTACTCTCATTCCACAAAGTGGTAACATAATATTCTTCATAGCTAAATATTTACACATAAGTAACACAATAAACATATGACGAGAAGATATCAAAACATTTAAGCCTCCGGTTTCTCAGCAAGTAAGAGACGTAGGTACTGTTTCCTAGACGTTGTTCTTGACCAGTCCAAGTACATGTTCTAGTAAACATTTCTAGGTAAGGGCTTTAGTAGGCAATAGGCGGGGAGCGATCCAGTACCTATAAAACCGGAACACAGGCTTATACCACTTGGCCGAGTACCTATATAGAATTACTGTTATCGGGAAAAGGCATTGGTGTCGTCCAGCACATAATCATAGACACACAAACAAACACACATACACACACACACACACACACACACACACACACACACACACATATATATATATATATATATATATATATATATATATTATATATATATACACACAAACACAACGACAACAACAACAACACGTGCAGCCGTTTCTAGCACACTTGCGGTAAAAAGGTACCAGATATGCCCTTAGTCATGTCTGGGGTTTGGCCATTTTCATTACTACGCTGGCCATTGCAAATTGGTGATGGTGAGAGACACTAGACTGATGGCTCACAGCAACCCACCCTAGTATGGGTAACCCTGACTATAGTAATTTTTTTCTTTTTTTTTCTTTTTGATGAGGCGCATTTGCAATGACTCGCAGGAGTGCCCTCTTAGCTTGGAAAAGTTTCCAATTCGCTGATTGGTTAGAATTATTTTGTCCAACCTATCAGCGATTAGGAAACCTTTCCGAGCTAAAATGGCACCCCTGCGAGTCAGTGCAAATGCGCCTCATTAAAAACAATTACTATAGTCCAGCTTTGCTGATGATGGCGATACACAAACCTTTAACCACGTGAAGGTATCCCCACTCAGATTATATAATAATCATGATATGTATTCGTGTGCACCTGTACGTGTGCACAAAACATCTAGAGAGAGCAAATAAGAAGAGGACTAATTTTATGCAAAATAACACGGATAAAACGTTATGATGTTTCATATGTTTTCTCCCGGTGCTTGGAACAAAACACGTCAGGGTGAAACGAAATGAAAGCTGCAGGGAAACAATATGGTAACAAATACGCTCGGATGATACTCTAATAAAAGATACATCTCTCACGATTTACATTTCGTCTGTTGTGTTTACTCATATTACTGCAATTCCATACACAACAGTTAACGTCAATATTAATATTTATATAATTTTTCAGCAGATTGATCATTTAAATATTTCTATACGACTCAATTTCTTGCTGTAAACTTTACTTGCGATTTCACTCATATGAGATAAATTTCTACACTTAAAAAAAAAAAAAACCCTAACTTCAATCGGAAAATATTCTGTTCTCATCCGTATTTCAGTAAAATAAAGGCGACAGTAATTAAACCTTATTTTGTTATTATCCTTTACTGGTTGGTGACCGTAATATCACTCATTTACGTCAATAGATCCATTTTTAAAACGGCAAAAATCCTGGAATACATCTTGCCAATCATTTACCGTTTTTTAATGTAATTTTTTAAGTATAGCTAAGACCCTCCTTTTCAGCGAGAGTGTTAGGGTTCGAACCCTTGGCAACTGCCGCTTTCTTCATGTGGGAATGAGTTATATAACTTAAAATTAGTTATCCATTGAGCAGAGCAATCAGTATGAAGAAGGGCAAGACCTATCAATCTACCACAAAAATATCAGCAAAAACCGGAAAGGGTGCCAGCTTCAGTGACAATCACCCTTATGAGAAAAGGCTTACTCGATCACTCACTCACATATATATGCGTGTATGTGTGTGAGTACACGTCCCTTTTTGAATAGGCATACCTTACCTTAGTGAAAAGGTTTGCTTATCGCCATGATCAGCGAAACTAAACTAGTCAGGGCCACCCATACTACGTTGATCTGTTGTGAGCGATCACACGAGAATCTTCCACAATCAACAATCCGCACTGACCAGCGTGGTGATGAGAACTGGCTAAACCACAAACATTAAATGACAAGTGTGAGGCCTTTGTCCTGCAGTGGACTAGAAACAGCTTCCTCTTTTTTGTTTCCATACTTATGTATGCGCTCCTTTGAGGAAGTATTTGGTAGATATATTACGGCATAATTTGTGAAAACGTTTATGGGTGTCTACTTGTAAAATTGAGTAAGAACATACGTTATACAGTATACAGATCATATTTTATTATTTTCAAATATAAGGAAAATATCCCCGTTCTTGCTAGAGTAGTGCTTCGATATCACTGCCATAGTTGCATTTGGATGGGAGAGCCAAAGCAAATCGCCGCAGTAAAATGGAAAATTGAAAGAGGAAAACACTATCTCTCTTTATATAACTGAAAATATTCACTGATTCACGAACACGAAACTTTTGGCTATTATTACAAGCATATATAATCACGCACGCACGCACACACACATATATAGTCACAAAGTTTTAATATCATATCAAAGGTATGTTGAAAATCAATATCCAGTTTTGAATTCATTAATAAGTGATTCTACCCTGGTCAGAATTTGAACCAGAGCATTTGAATCGAAACAAAACTTTGTTATCACTATCTATATGCATATGATTGTATGCTTATGTATATATATATATATATATGTATATATATATATATATATATATATGTATATATATACATATATATATATATGTATAAATATACATATATACATATATATATATATATATATGTCTATATATATGTATATATATATATATATATATATATATATGTATGCATATATATACACATTATATATATATATATATATATACATATATATATGTATATATATACATATATATATGTATGTATATATATATATATATATATATATATATATATATATATATATATATATATATATAAGTATGGACACATATGTGTGTGTTGAAATAAATTCAGATGAAAACGATGTTAAATAAAATCCTTTTCACAAAAAAAAAAAAAAAACATGTTTAATGAGATTATAAACGAAATGACATATTCCATTAATGTACTTGTAAATTGGTTTACATAGGATCGCCTTTAATTGTTTTCCTCGTGTACAGAGAGCTTAAGTCGGCGTCAATGACCTTTGATGTCAGGATGCCAGAGAACTTCAAATCATTCATTCAGAGAGCTTAGGCAAACATTACATTGATGAACACAGTCGACTTTAAAGAATGGGAGACGAAGGACAAAAGCCATAGGAAGAAAGAACGCATAAGAAATGGACATTGATGTTGCAATAACGCTTTACTGTTAGCTTATGTTGACTCCAAATTACGCTCTCTTCCGGAATAGTTAATATACGACATCTCTAAATATGTATTGAAGTTTATCATTTATGTCACTTTATTTTCTTAGGTTGAAAAATCTCTTTGTGAATTTCATCTTTTATAAAATTGATTTTAAACACGACGTGAAAAACGATAATCTCGGGATATAAGATCCAGTTTCCGTCTTCCGCCTCTGCTACTTCCGATTTACAATTTGTGGAAATACTAAATGTAATATTTCCTTAGGCCTAAATCTTGTGTGTCTACTTCTCACGGATCTTATCAGGACGGCGCGAGCGAGCTTGTGCGGGATAAAATTCGAAACAAAATCAATCTAGTTTAAGGTTTCATGAGTAAATATTACGTATATACACATACAGTTTTATATGTATGAATATGAATATACATACATACATACTTACATACATACATATATATATATATATATATATATATATATATATATATATACATATATATATATATATATATATATACATACATATATATATATATATATATATATATATATATATATATATATATATACATACATACATATATATATATATATATATATATACATACATACATATATATATATATATATATATATATATATATATTTATATATATATACATATTTATATATATATACCTTTATTCAATTATATAAACATCTGATGAAAGTAAATCATATATAGCAAAAACAAGTTAAAGTAAAATTGTATCATGGCGTTACAAGAAAACATGTTACACTACTGTACCTACGATCCAATAAAACAAATTTCTATTACCCGCTTCAACACTTTCATTTTGCCCCCACGCGCTCAACATTTTTTTTTATAACCATGTTACCTCAGATTTATCTTAGCGAAGGAAAGGTCTGAAGAAAGTAGAATTAAAAGAGTAATGTGAAAAAAAAATAGAAAAGGAACACTAACTGTTTTAGCACAAACATCAAAGGCGGGAGTTTTATCAATTGTATCACCCTTACATTGCCTTGTGTAATCAAATTTGCATTTCCTTTATTGGTGAAATAAAATTTATAGCCAAGCCGTATTGTCAATTCTATTATGATGCTTAACACTTCAAAGAAAAACAGATGGTCAAACAGAATGAAATTCCAGGAATTAAAACAATGATGAACAGAACATCTCCCATGTCTTTTATCTCTCAAGCATCATACAAACAAAACTTGAATAATTAGAGAAAGAAAATATTAACCCAAATGAAAACAAAAATTAGACTAAACTTGGGCGTCAACAAGAGTGGCATGAGCCAAGTGCATCATTTGCATAATCTAATCATATACATTATGCAAATCCGACTGCATTAACTATGCACAGGTGAGAGTGGAAGCCTTGTCCTCATAGCGAATGCCGGTTCTTTGGGAAATTGAGTCAGTAATAAACCATAGGAGAGAGAACTTTTATTCTGAATCTATCAGAGGTAAAGAATCCAGTAAAATAAAAGCGTCGGGGTTTAAACAAGCAATTTAAAGGTTTAAAGGCTGCTCATGAATAACAGAGGCAAGGGACAGTGATAATACGCTAGCTAGAAGGACAATGCCATAGAGACTGACCATATATACATATGATCAGCATCCAAGCCCCTTTTCCTTCCAAGCTAGGACCAGGGAGGGCAAGGTAATGGCTGTTGATGACTCAGCGGGTAGATTTATAGGCACCCCAAAATCCCTATTCTTAATTCTCAATGATGGTGAGATTGCAGACACTGCAAGAAACTATCAAGCTTTAGCTTGACTCGAACCCCAGTCCGGCGGATTTCTAAGTAGGAATGTTTCCATTAGGCCACTATTAAGAGCAATAATATCGCTCACAATTTTGCACCACACTGAGTGATGGAAGTTAAGAGATCGTTTTCATGAATTGATGATTGGCTGAATGAAAGTATTTACTGAATACTCAGTTTGTATAAATAAAATAATAAGTTTACTTTCCCTTTTTTTGAGTTTCATTAAAAAAAAAAAAAACACCAACAGTCCATGATGTGTTTACCATACCGATAATTATAGCCTGTATTGTCTGATTAAAATTCAGCAACCATTTCAGCGTATTTTGTAGCACGTCATAAACTGTTCGTCACCAGGAAAATTATTCATGAAGATATCTAGAGTAGTGACTTTCTAATTATTTTGGTGAGGACTTTCGACGAGAGAGCGAGAGAGAGAGAGAGAGAGAGAGAGAGAGAGAGAGAGAGAGAGAGAGAGAGAGAGAGAGAGAGAATTTTAATTTCCTCTAGAGGTGCTTACAGACAAAGACCCATTCAAAGTACGCTGGGTTTCGCAATGAGTCCTTGTAATTCCTACGACACTCGTTGTGAACAAGTGGATAGTAATATTGGTCTTATTGGCGCTCTTGTCAACAGCAGTCGTCGTGTTCTAAAAGGCGCAGTCCAAAATAGTTCATTTTGCTTTGTACGGAATGATATAATTAGGACTATGCACGCATTCAATATTGTGCTTTCCATACTCTCAGCACAATAACTAGGTTGTAATTTCCAATTATTATTAATAAATCGTAATTTTTTTTTTCGGACTTTAGCCCTGAACAGCATCAATAAAATATCAATGACAACAGCCCTAGGAAGCTTTCCCTTAATAAATGATAAAGTCCGAACGAAAAAAAAAAAAAAAATAAATAAAACCTTATCTTAAATAACAACCTTTGATTGCTTTCGTTGTTGTGTAACAAGTAAAACACAATTTAACCCTCTTTCCTGGAAATTAAAATGTGAAGCGACATTTTTCAATGTTTAAAATAGGTAATCGAAGTGATAATATTTTTAATTGGAAAATTATATTTCCTGTTTTTAGTAACCCCGAACCTATGTTTGATCAAATTCAAATTGTTGGAATGAGCAAAAGTACGCAACGGGGGTCTTTTCAAGTAATATCAAAAGGTTTTTCTTTCAATTATATTTCACGGAGGATAAACAGACGAATTCTTATACTGGTGACCCGATACTCATTCAGCATTATCTAAACCCCTTTGATAAGAAACAGCGACCCAATGATGAACACTCAAACGAATTTATCTTACAATAAAAACATCTAAATAATTGCAGCAACGGACGGAAATTAAATAAAACCCACAAAAATGGGAAGCAAGAAACAGTAAAAAATGTAAGAATTATTTTACATACACAATAAAAAAAAAAAAACTAAATAATTGCAATAACGGGCTAAAATTAAGTAACACCATCAGCTACAACAAAAAATACAAAGCGAGAAACAGTAAGAATAAAGACAAAAGATAAGAGATATAATACCGTAATCTGTTCCAGACACGTTCAAAACTTCGAGCCGTGAGCGAGGCAAGAATGATAACGAAGACGAGATATGCACTGGAAATATTCACAACAAGAAATGAAATGTCCTTAGGGAAACGAGGGGAAGGGAAGGGTGAAGAAAAAAATCCAAGGGGAAGTAGCGAGGGGAAGACGAAATCACAGGATAGAGGAAAGAGAGATATAGATGACCTGAAGAGTCCAGGAATACCACGGATCACGAGCTGGAAAGGAGGAGGGTCGAAGGAAAACTATAGGTTTAAAGGCTCTAGAGGTCGCTCATGAATGGCAGATGCGAGGGACAGTGACAATATTCAAACAGGGCAATACTTGGCCAAATTACACACATGGATAAGGACATGTCTGAGAATTTTGTCCTGCAGTGGACCTTCTATGATTTGCTATGAGTGACCAGACAAAAGTCTCTCACCATCCCTAATCTGCAGTGATCAGCGTGCTGACGATACCTGGCCAAATTACAGACATGGATAAGGACATGTCAGAGAACTTTGTCCTGCAGTGGACTTGCTATGATTTGCTATGAGCGACCAGACAAAAGTCTCTCACCATCCCCAATCTACAATGATCAGCATGCTGACGATACCTGGCCAAATTACAGACATGGATAAGGACATGTCTGAGAACTTTGTCCTGCAGTGGACTTGCTATGATTTGCTATGAGCAACCACACAAAAGTCTCGCACCATCCCCAATCCGCTGTGATCAGCGTGGTGACGATACCTGGCCAAATTACGGACATGGATAAGGACATGTCTGAGAACTTTGTCCTGCAGTGGACTTGCTATGATTTGCTATGAGCGACCAGAAAAAAAGTCTCTCACCATCACAAATCTGCAGTGATCAGTGTGGTGATAATACCTGGCCAAATTACAGACATGCATAAGGACATGTCTGAGAACTTTGTCCTGCAGTGGACTTGCTATGATTTGCTATGAGCGACCAGACAAAAGTCTCTCACCATCACCAATCCGCAGTGATCAGCGTGGTGAAGAAAACTGGCCAAATTACAGACATGGATAAGGACACATATGAGAACTTTGTCCTGCAGTGGACTTGCTAAGATTTGTTATGACCAACCAGACAAAAGTCTTTCACCATCCCCAATCCGCAGAGATCAGCGTGGGGACGATATCTGGCCTTATTACAGACATGGATAAGGACATGTCTAAGAACTTTGTCCTGCAGTGGACTTGCTATGATTTGCTATGAGCAATCAGACTAAAGTCTCTCACCATCCCCAATCCGCCGTGATCAGCGTGGTGAGGATACCTGGCCAAATTACAGACATGGATAAAGACATGTCTGAGAATTTTGTCCTGCAGTGGACTTGCTATGATTTGCTATGAGCAACCAGACAAAAGTCTCTCACCACCCCCATCCGCCGTGATCAGCGTGGTGAGGATACCTGGCCAAATTACAGACATGCATAAGGACATGTCTGAGAATTTTGTCCTGCAGTGGACTTGCTATGATTTGCTATGAGCAACCAGACAAAAGTCTCTTACCATCCCCAATCCGCCGTGATCAGCGTGGTGACGATACTTGGCCAAATTACACACATGGATAAGGACATGTCTGAGAATTTTGTCCAGCAGTAGACCTTCTATGATTTGCTATGAGTGACCAGACAAAAGTCTCTCACGATCCCCAATCTGCAGTGATCAGCGTGTTGACGATACCTGGCCAAATTACAGACATGGATAAGGACATGTCAGAGAATTTTGTCCTGCAGTGGACTTGCTATGATTTGCAATGAGAAACCAGACAAAAGTCTCTCACCACCCCCAATCCACAGTGATCAGCGTGGTAACGATACCTGGCCAAATTACAGACATGGATAAGGACATGTCTGAGAATTTTGTCCTGCAGTGGACTTGCTATGATTTGCAATGAGAAACCAGACAAAAGTCTCTCACCACCCCCAATCCACAGTGATCAGCGTGGTAACGATACCTGGCCAAATTACAGACATGGATAAGGACATGTCTGAGAACTTTTTCCAGCAGTGGATTTGCTATGATTTGCTATGAGCAACAAGACTAAAGTCTCTCACCATCCCCAATCCGCCGTGATCAGCGTGGTGAGGATACCTGGCCAAATTACAGATATGGATAAGGACATGTCTGAGAATTTTGTCCTGCAGTGGACTTGCTAAGAATTGCTATGAGCAACCAGACAAAAGTCTCTCACCAACCCCATCCGCCGTGATCAGCGTGGTGAGGATACCTGGCCAAATTACAGACATGCATAAGGACATGTCTGAGAATTTTGTCCTGCAGTGGACTTGCTATGATTTGCTATGAGCAACCAGACAAAAGTCTCTTACCATCCCCAATCTGCAGTGATCAGCGTGCTGACGATACCTGGCCAAATTACAGACATGGATAAGGACATGTCTGAGAATTTTGTCCTGCAGTGGACCTTCTATGATTTGCTATGAGCGACCAGACAAAAGTCTCTCACCATCCCCAATCTACAATGATCAGCATGCTGACGATACCTGGCCAAATTACGGACATGGATAAGAACATGTCTGAGAACTTTGTCCTGCAGTGGACTTGCTATGATTTGCTATGAGAAACCAGACAAAAGTCTGCCAACATCACCAATCCGCAGAGATCAGCGTGCTGACGATACCTGGCCAAATCACAGACATGGATAAGGACATGTCTGAGAACTTTGTCCTGCAGTGGACTTGCTATGATTTGCTATGAGTGACCAGACAAAAGTCTCTCACCATCACAAATCTGCAGTGATCAGCGTGGTGACGATACCTGGCCAAATTACGGACATGGATAAGGACATGTCTGAGAACTTTGTCCTGCAGTGGACTTGCTATGATTTGCAAGGAGAAACCAGACAAAAGTCTGTCACCATCACCAATCCGCAGAGATCAGCGTGCTGACGATACCTGGCCAAATTACAGACATGGATAAGGACATGTCTGAGAACTTTGTCCTGCAGTGGACTTGCTATGATTTGCTATGAGTGACCAGACTAGAGTCTCTCACCATCACAAATATGCAGTGATCAGCGTGGTGACGATACCTGGCCAAATTACGGACATGGATAAGGACATGTCTGAGAACTTTGTCCTGCAGTGGACTTGCTATGATTTGCTATGAGCAACCACACAAAAGTCTCTCACCATCCCCAATCCGCCGTGATCAGCGTGGTGACGATACCTGGCCAAATTACGGACATGGATAAGGACATGTCTGAGAATTTTGTCCTGCAGTGGAGTTGCTATGATTTGCTATGAGAAACCAGACAAAAGTCTGTCCCCATCACCAATCCGCAGAGATCAGCGTGGTGATAATACCTGGCCATATTACAGACATGCATAAGGACATGTCTGAGAACTTTGTCCTGCATTGGACTTGCTATGATTTTCTATGAGTGACCAGACAAAAGTCTCTCACCATCAACAATCCGCAGTGATCAGCGTGGTGACGATACCTGGCCATATTACAGATATGGATAAGGACATGTCTAAGAACTTTGTCCTGCAGTAGACTTGCTATGATTTGCAATGGGCAATCAGACAAAAGTCTCTCACCACCCCCAATCCGCAGTGATCAGCGTGGTGACGATACCTGGCCAAATTACAGACATGGATAAGAACATGCCTGAGAACTTTGTCCTGCAGTGAACTTGCTATGATTTGCTATGAGCAACCAGACTAAAGTCTCTCACCATCCTCAATCCGACATGATCAGTGCGGTGACGATACCTGGCCAAATTACAGACATGGATAAGGACACGTATGAAAACTTTGTCCTGCAGTGGACTTGCTATGATTTGCTATGAGCGACCAGACTAAAGTCTCTCACCATCTCCAATCCGCAGTGATTAGGGTGGTGACGATACCTGGCCAAATTACAGACATGGATAAGGACATGTCTGAGAACTTTGTCCTGCTGTGGACTTGCTATGATTTGCTATGAGCGACCAGACAGAAGTCTCTTACCATCCCTAATCTGCAGTGATCAGCGTGCTGACGATATCTGGCCAAATTACAAACATGGATAAGGACATGTTTGAGAACTTTGTCCTGCATTGGACTTGCTATGATTTGCTATGAGCGACCAGACAAAAGTCTCTCACCATCCCCAATCCGCAGTGATCAGCGTGACAATACCTGGCCAAATTACAGACATGGAAAAGAACATGTCTGAGAACTTTGTCCTGCAGTGGACTTGCTATGATTTGCTATGAGCGACCAGGAAAAAAGTCTCACACCATCACAAATCTGCAGTGATCAGTGTGGTGATAATACCTGGCCAAATTACAGAAATGCATAAGGACATGTCTGAGAACTTTGTCCTGCAGTGGACTTGCTATGATTTGCTATGAGCGACCAGACAAAAGTCTCTCACCATCACCAATCCGCAGTGATCAGCGTGGTGATGAAAACTGGCCAAATTACAGACATGGATAAGGACATGTATGAGAACTTTGTCCTGCAGTGGACTTGCTATGATTTGTTATGACCAACAAGACAAAAGTCTTTCACCATCCCCAATCCGCAGTGATCAGCGTGGGGACGATACCTGGCCTTATTACAGACATGGATAAGGACATGTCTAAGAACTTTGTCCTGCAGTGTACTTGCTATGATTTGCAATGAGAAACCAGACAAAAGTCTCTCACCACCCCCAATCCACAGTGATCAGCGTGGTAACGATACCTGGCCAAATTACAGACATGGATAAGGACATGTCTGAGAACTTTGTCCTGCAGTGGACTTGCTATGATTTGCAATGAGAAACCAGACAAAAGTCTCTCACCATCCCCAATCCGCCGTGATCAGCGTGGTGAGGATACCTGGCCAAATTACAGACATGGATAAGGACATGTCTGAGAACTTTTGTCCTGCAGTGGACTTGCTATGATTTGCTATGAGCAACCAGACAAAAGTCTCTCACCATCCCCAATCCGCCGTGATCAGCGTGGTGACGATACCTGGCCAAATTACAGACATGGATAAGGACATGTCTGAGAATTTTGTCCTGCAGTGGACTTGCTATGATTTGCTATGAGCAACCAGACTAAAGTCTCTCACCATCCCCAATCCGCCGTGATCAGCGTGGTGAGGATACCTGGCCAAATTACAGACATGCATAAGGACATGTCTGAGAATTTTGTCCGCAGTGGACTTGCTATGATTTGCTATGAGCAACCAGACAAAAGTCTCTCACCATCCCCAATCCGCCGTGATCAGCGTGGTGACGATACCTTGGCCAAATTACACACATGGATAAGGACATGTCTGAGAATTTTGTCCTGCAGTGGACTTCTATGATTTGCTATGAGTGACCAGACAAAAGTCTCTCACCATCCCTAATCTGCAGTGATCAGCGTGCTGACGATACCTGGCCAAATTACAGACATGGATAAGGACATGTCAGAGAACTTTGTCCTGCAGTGGACTTGCTATGATTTGCTATGAGCGACCAGACAAAAGTCTCTCACCATCCCCAATCTACAATGATCAGCATGCTGACGATACCTGGCCAAATTACAGACATGGATAAGGACATGTCTGAGAACTTTGTCCTGCAGTGGACTTGCTATGATTTGCTATGAGCAACCACACAAAAGTCTCGCACCATCCCATATCCGCTGTGATCAGCGTGGTGACGATACCTGGCCAAATTACAGACATGGATAAGGACATGTCTGAGAACTTTGTCCTGCAGTGGACTTGCTATGATTTGCTATGAGCGACCAGACAAAAGTCTCTCACCATCACCAATCCGCAGTGATCAGCGTGGTGATGAAAACTGGCCAAATTACAGACATGGATAAGGACATGTATGAGAACTTTGTCCTGCAGTGGACTTGCTATGATTTGTTATGACCAACCAGACAAAAGTCTCTCACCATCCCCAATCCGCAGTGATCAGCGTGGGGACGATACTGGCCAAATTACAGACATGGATAAGGACATGTCTAAGAACTTTGTCCTGCAGTGGACTTGCTATGATTTGCTATGAGCAATCCAGACTAAAGTCTCTCACCATCCCCAATCCACAGTGATCAGCGTGGTGAGATACCTGGCCAAATTACAGACATGGATAAGGACATGTCTGAGAATTTTGTCCTGCAGTGGACTTGCTATGATTTGCTATGAGCAACCAGACAAAAGTCTCTCACCACCCCCATCCGCCGTGATCAGCGTGGTGAGGATACCTGGCCAAATTACAGACATGCATAAGGACATGTCTGAGAATTTTGTCCTGCAGTGGACTTGCTATGATTTGCTATGAGCAACCAGACAAAAGTCTCTTACCATCCCCAATCCGCCGTGATCAGCGTGGTGACGATACTTGGCCAAATTACACACATGGATAAGGACATGTCTGAGAATTTTGTCCAGCAGTGGACCTTCTATGATTTGCTATGAGTGACCAGACAAAAGTCTCTCACGATCCCCAATCTGCAGTGATCAGCGTGTTGACGATACCTGGCCAAATTACAGACATGGATAAGGACATGTCAGAGAATTTTGTCCTGCAGTGGACTTGCTATGATTTGCAATGAGAAACCAGACAAAAGTCTCTCACCACCCCAATCCACAGTGATCAGCGTGGTAACGATACCTGGCCAAATTACAGACATGGATAAGGACATGTCTGAGAATTTTGTCCTGCAGTGGACTTGCTATGATTTGCAATGAGAAACCAGACAAAAGTCTCTCACCACCCCCAATCCACAGTGATCAGCGTGGTAACGATACCTGGCCAAATTACAGACATGGATAAGGACATGTCTGAGAACTTTTTCCAGCAGTGGACTTGCTATGATTTGCTATGAGCAACGAGACTAAAGTCTCTCACCATCCCCAATCCGCCGTGATCAGCGTGGTGAGGATACCTGGCCAAATTACAGACATGGATAAGGACATGTCTGAGAATTTTGTCCTGCAGTGGACTTGCTATGAATTGCTATGAGCAACCAGACAAAAGTCTCTCACCAACCCCATCCGCCGTGATCAGCGTGGTGAGGATACCTGGCCAAATTACAGACATGCATAAGGACATGTCTGAGAATTTTGTCCTGCAGTGGACTTGCTATGATTTGCTATGAGCAACCAGACAAAAGTCTCTTACCATCCCCAATCTGCAGTGATCAGCGTGCTGACGATACCTGGCCAAATTACAGACATGGATAAGGACATGTCTGAGAATTTTGTCCTGCAGTGGACTTCTATGATTTGCTATGAGCGACCAGACAAAAGTCTCTCACCATCCCCAATCTACAGTGATCAGCGTGCTGACGATACCTGGCCAAATTACAGACATGGATAAGGACATGTCTGAGAACTTTGTCCTGCAGTGGACTTGCTATGATTTGCTATGAGCAACCAGACAAAAGTCTCTCACCATCCCCAATCCGCCGTGATCAGCGTGGTGACGATACCTGGCCAAATTACAGACATGGATAAGGACATGTCTGAGAACTTTGTCCTGCAGTGGACTTGCTATGATTTGCTATGAGAACCAGACAAAAGTCTCTCACCATCCCCAATCCGCAGTGATCAGCGTGGTGACGATACCTGGCCAAATTACAGACATGGATAAGGACATGTCTGAGAACTTTGTCCTGCAGTGGACTTGCTATGATTTGCTATGAGTGACCAGACAAAAGTCTCTCACCATCACAAATCTGCAGTGATCAGCGTGGTGACGATACCTGGCCAAATTACAGACATGGATAAGGACATGTCTGAGAACTTTGTCCTGCAGTGGACTTGCTATGATTTGCAATGAGAAACCAGACAAAAGTCTCTCACCATCACCAATCCGCAGAGATCAGCGTGCTGACGATACCTGGCCAAATTACAGACATGGATAAGGACATGTCTGAGAACTTTGTCCTGCAGTGGACTTGCTATGATTTGCTATGAGTGACCAGACTAAAGTCTCTCACCATCACAAATATGCAGTGATCAGCGTGGTGACGATACCTGGCCAAATTACGGACATGGATAAGGACATGTCTGAGAACTTTATCCTGCAGTGGACTTGCTATGATTTGCTATGAGCAACCACACAAAAGTCTCTCACCATCCCCAATCCGCCGTGATCAGCGTGGACGATACCTGGCCAAATTACGGACATGGATAAGGACATGTCTGAGAATTTTGTCCTGCAGTGGACTTGCTATGATTTGCTATGAGAAACCAGACAAAAGTCTCTCCCCATCACCAATCCGCAGAGATCAGCGTGGTGATAATACCTGGCCATATTACAGACATGCATAAGGACATGTCTGAGAACTTTGTCCTGCAGTGGACTTGCTATGATTTGCTATGAGTGACCAGACAAAAGTCTCTCACCATCACAATCCGCAGTGATCAGCGTGGTGACGATACCTGGCCAAATTACAGACATGGATAAGGACATGTCTGAGAACTTTGTCCTGCAGTGGACTTGCTATGATTTGCAATGAGGCAACCAGACAAAAGTCTCTCACCATCCCCAATCCGCAGTGATCAGCGTGGTGACGATACCTGGCCAAATTACAGACATGGATAAGGACATGTCTGAGAACTTTGTCCTGCAGTGGACTTGCTATGATTTGCTATGAGCAACCAGACTAAAGTCTCTCACCATCCTCAATCCGCATGATCAGCGTGGTGACGATACCTGGCCAAATTACAGACATGGATAAGGACATGTCTGAGAACTTTGTCCTGCAGTGGACTTGCTATGATTTGCTATGAGCAACCAGACAAAGTCTCTCACCATCCTCAATCCGACGATACCTGGCCAAATTACAGACATGGATAAGGACATGTCTGAGAACTTTGTCCTGCAGTGGACTTGCTATGATTTGCTATGAGTGACCAGACAAAAGTCTCTCACCATCACAATCCGCAGTGATCAGCGTGGTGACGATACCTGGCCAAATTACAGACATGGATAAGGACATGTCTGAGAACTTTGTCCTGCAGTGGACTTGCTATGATTTGCTATGAGTGACCAGACAAAAGTCTCTCACCATCACAAATCTGCAGTGATCAGCGTGGTGACGATACCTGGCCAAATTACGGACATGGATAAGGACATGTCTGAGAACTTTGTCCTGCAGTGGACTTGCTATGATTTGCTATGAGCAACCACACAAAAGTCTCTCACCATCCCCAATCCGCCGTGATCAGCGTGGTGACGATACCTGGCCAAATTACGGACATGGATAAGGACATGTCTGAGAACTTTGTCCTGCAGTGGACTTGCTATGATTTGCTATGAGAAACCAGACAAAAGTCTGTCACCATCACCAATCCGCAGAGATCAGCGTGGTGATAATACCTGGCCATATTACAGACATGCATAAGGACATGTCTGAGAACTTTGTCCTGCAGTGGACTTGCTATGATTTTCTATGAGTGACCAGACAAAAGTCTCTCACCATCAACAATCCGCAGTGATCAGCGTGGTGACGATACCTGGCCAAATTACAGACATGGATAAGGACATGTCTGAGAACTTTGTCCTGCAGTGGACTTGCTATGATTTGCAATGGGCAACCAGACAAAAGTCTCTCACCATCCCCCAATCCGCAGTGATCAGAGTGGTGACGATACCTGGCCAAATTACAGACATGGATAAGGAACATGCCTGAGAACTTTGTCCTGCAGTGGACTTGCTATGATTTGCTATGAGCAACCAGACAAAAGTCTCTCACCATCCTCAATCCGACATGATCAGCGCGGTGACGATACCTGGCCAAATTACAGACATGGATAAGGACACGTATGAGAACTTTGTCCTGCAGTGGACTTGCTATGATTTGCTATGAGCGACCAGACAAAAGTCTCTCATCATCACAATCCGCCGTGATCAGCGTGGTGATGAAAACTGGCCAAATTACAGACATGGATAAGGACATGTCTGAACTTTGTCCTGCAGTGGACTTGCTATGATTTGCTATGAGCAACCAGACAAAAGTCTCTCACCATCCTCAATCCGCATGATCAGCGTGGTGACGATACCTGGCCAAATTACAGACATGGATAAGGACATGTCTGAGAACTTTGTCCTGCAGTGGACTTGCTATGATTTGCTATGAGCAACCAGACTAAAGTCTCTCACCATCCTCAATCCGACATGATCAGCGCGGTGACGATACCTGGCCAAATTACAGACATGCATAAGGACATGTCTGAGAACTTTGTCCTGCAGTGGACTTGCTATGATTTGCTATGATCGACCAGACAAAAGTCTCTCACCATCCCCAATCTGCAGTGATCAGCGTGGTGATGATACCTGGCCAAATTACAGACATGGATAAGGACACGTATGAGAACTTTGTCCTGCAGTGGACTTGCTATGATTTGCTATGAGTGACCAGACAAAAGTCTCTCACCATCACAATCCGCAGTGATCAGCGTGGTGATGAAAACTGGCCAAATTACAGACATGGATAAGGACATGTCTGAGAACTTTGTCCTGCAGTGGACTTGCTATGATTTGCTATGAGCGACCAGACAAAAGTCTCTCACCATCCCTAATCCGCAGTGATCAGCGTGGTGATGAAAACTGGCCAAATTACAGACATGGATAAGGACATGTCAGAGAACTTTGTCCTGCAGTGGACTTGCTATGATTTGCTATGACCAGACAAAAGTCTCTCACCATCCCCAATATGCAGTGATCAGCGTGGTGATGATACCTGGCCAAATTACAGACATGGATAAGGACACGTAAGAGAACTTTGTCCTGCAGTGGACTTGCTATGATTTGCTATGAGCGACCAGACAAAAGTCTCTCACCATCACAAATCCGCAGTGATTAGCATGGTGATGAAAACTGGCCAAATTACAGACATGGATAAGGACATGTCTGAAACTTTGTCCTGCAGTGGACTTGCTATGATTTGCTATGAGCGACCAGACAAAGTCTCTCACCATCCCCAATCCGCAGTGATCAGCGTGGTGACGATACCTGGCCAAATTACAGACATGATAAGGACATGTCTGAGAACTTTGTCCTGCAGTGGACTTGCTATGATTTGCTATGAGCGACCAGACAAAAGTCTCTCACCATCACAAATCCGCAGTGATCAGCGTGGTGATGAACTGGCCAAATTACAGACATGGATAAGGAAATGTCAGAGAACTTTGTCCTGCAGTGGACTTGCTATGATTTGCTATGAGCGACCAGACTAAAAGTCTCTCACCATCCCCAATCCGCAGTGATCAGCGTGCTGACAAAACTGGCCAAATTACAGACATGGATAAGGACATGTCTGAGAATTTTCCTGCAGTGGACTTGCTATGATTTGCTATGAGCGACCAGACAAAAGTCTCTCACCATCACCAATCCGCAGTGATCAGCGTGGTGATAATACTGGCCAAATTACAGACATGGATAAGGACATGTCTGAGAACTTTGTCCTGCAGTGGACTTGCTATGATTTGCTATGAGCGACCAGACAAAAGTCTCTCACCATCACAAATCTGCAGTGATCAGCGTGGTGATAATACCTGGCCAAATTACAGACATGGATAAGGACATGTCTGAGAACTTTGTCCTGCAGTGGACTTGCTATGATTTGCTATGAGCGACCAGACAAAAGTCTCTCACCATCCCAATCCGCAGTGATCAGCGTGGTGACGAACTGGCCAAATTACAGACATGGATAAGGACATGTCTGAGAACTTTGTCCTGCAGTGGACTTGCTATGATTTGCTATGAGCGACCAGACAAAAGTCTCTCACCATCCTCAATCCGCAGTGATCAGCGTGGTGACGATACCTGGCCAAATTACAGACATGGATAAGGACATGTCTGAGAACTTTGTCCTGCAGTGGACTTGCTATGATTTGCTATGAGCGACCAGACAAAAGTCTCTCACCATCCCAATCTGCAGTGATCAGCGTGCTGACGATACTGGCCAAATTACAGACATGGATAAGGACATGTCTGAGAACTTTGTCCTGCATGGACTTGCTATGATTTGCTATGAGCGACCAGACAAAAGTCTCTCACCATCACCAATCCGCAGTGATCAGCGTGACGATACCTGGCCAAATTACAGACATGGATAAGGACATGTCTGAGAACTTTGTCCTGCAGTGGACTTGCTATGATTTGCTATGAGCAACAGACAAAAGTCTCTCACCATCCCAATCCGCAGTGATCAGCGTGGTGACGATACCTGGCCAAATTACAGACATGGATAAGGACATGTCTGAGAACTTTGTCCTGCAGTGGACTTGCTATGATTTGCTATGAGCAACCAGACAAAAGTCTCTCACCATCCCCAATCCGCAGTGATCAGCTGGTGACGATACCTGGCCAAATTACAGACATGGATAAGGACATGTCTGAGAACTTTGTCCTGCAGGGACTTGCTATGATTTGCTATGAGCGACCAGACAAAAGTCTCTCACCATCACCAATCCGCAGTGATCAGCGTGGTGATGAACCTGGCCAAATTACAGACATGGATAAGGACATGTCAGAGAACTTTGTCCTGCAGTGGACTTGCTATGATTTTCTATGAGCGACCAGACTAAAGTCTCTCACCATCCTCAATCCGCAGTGATCAGCGTGGTGACGATACCTGGCCAAATTACAGACATGGATAAGGACATGTCTGAGAACTTTGTCCTGCAGTGGACTTGCTATGATTTGCTATGAGCGACCAGACAAAAGTCTCTCACCATCCCTAATCTGCAGTGATCAGCGTGCTGACGATACTGGCCAAATTACAGACATGGATAAGGACATGTTGAGAACTTTGTCCTGCAGTGGACTTGCTATGATTTGCTATGAGCGACCAGACAAAAGTCTCTCACCATCACCAATCCGCAGTGATCAGCGTGACGATACCTGGCCAAATTACAGACATGGACAAGGAACATGTCTGAGAACTTTCTCCTGCAGTGGACTTGCTATGATTAGCTATGAGCGACCAGACAAAAGTCTCTCACCATCACAATCCGCAGAGATCAACGTGCTGACAATACTTGGCTAAATTACAGACATGTGATAAGGACATGTCTGAGAACTTTGTCCTGCAGTGGACTTGCTATGATTTGCTATGAGTGACCAGACAAAAGTCTCTCACCATCACAAATCTGCAGTGATCAGCGTGGTGATAATACCTGGCCAAATTACAGACATGGATAAGGACATGTCTGCGAACTTTGTCCTGCAGTGGACTTGCTATGATTTGCTATGAGCGACCAGACAAAAGTCTCTCACCATCACCAATCCGCAGTGATCAGCGTGGTGATGAACCTGGCCAAATTACAGACATGGATAAGGACATGTATGAGAACTTTGTCCTGCAGTGGACTTGCTATGATTTGCTATAGGAGGAACCAGACAAAAGTCTTTCACCATCCCCAATCCGCAGTGATCAGCGTGGGGACGATACCTGGCCAAATTACAGACATGGATAAGGACATGTCTAAGAACTTTGTCATGCAGTGGACTTGCTATGATTTGCTATGAGCAACCAGACTAAAGTCTCTCACCATCCCCAATCCGCCGTGATCAGCGTGGTGAGGATACCTGGCCAAATTACAGACATGGATAGGACATGTCTGAGAATTTTGTCTGCAGTGGACTTGCTATGATTTGCTATGAGCAACCAGACAAAAGTCTCTCACCACCCCCATCCGCCGTGATCAGCGTGGTGAGATACCTGGCCAAATTACAGACATGGATAAGGACATGTATGAGAATTTTGTCCTGCAGTGGACTTGCTATGATTTGCTATGAGCAACCAGACAAAAGTCTCTCACCACCCCCATCCGCCGAGATCAGCGTGGTGACGGATACCTGGCCAAATTACAGACATGGATAAGGACATGTCTGAGAACTTTTCCTGCAGTGGACTTGCTATGATTTGCTATGAGCAACCACACAAAAGTCTCTCACCATCCCAATCCACAGTGATCAGCGTGGTGACGATACCTGGCCAAATTACAGACATGGATAAGGACATGTCTGAGAACTTTGTCCTGCAGTGGACTTGCTATGATTTGCTATGAGCGACCAGACAAAAGTCTCTCACCATCCCCAATCTACAATGATCAGCGTGCTGACGATACCTGGCCAAATTACAGACATGGATAAGGACATGTCTGAGAACTTTGTCCTGCAGTGGACTTGCTATGATTTGCTATGAGCAACCACACAAAAGTCTCTCACCATCCCCAATCCGCCGTGATCAGCGTGGTGACGATACCTGGCCAAATTACAGACATGGATAAGGACATGTCTGAGAACTTTGTCCTGCAGGTGGACTTGCTATGATTTGCTATGAGAACCAGACAAAAGTCTCTCACCATCACCAATCCGCAGAGATCAGCGTGCTGACGATACCTGGCCAAATTACAGACATGGATAAGGACATGTCTGAGAACTTTGTCCTGCAGTGGACTTGCTATGATTTGCTATGAGCAACCAGACAAAAGTCTCTCACCATCCACAATCCGCCTTGATCAGAGTGGTGACGATACCTGGCCAAATTACAGACATGGATAAGGACATGTCTGAGAACTTTGTCCTGCAGTGGACTTGCTATGATTTGTTATGAGCAACCCGACAAAAGTCTCTCACCACCCCCAATCCACCGTGATCAGCGCGGTGACGATACCTGGCCAAATTACAGACATGGATAAGGACATGTCTGAGAACTTTTCCTGCAGTGGACTTGCTATGATTTGCTATGAGTGACCAGACAAAAGTCTCTCACCATCACCAATCCACAGTGATCAGCGTGGTGACGATACCTGGCCAAATTACAGACATGGATAAGGACATGTCTGAGAACTTTGTCCTGCAGTGGACTTGCTATGATTTGCTATGAGTGACCAGACAAAAGTCTCTCACCATCACAAATCTGCAGTGATCAGCGTGGTGATAATACTGGCCAAATTACACATGCATAAGGACATGTCTGAGAACTTTGTCCTGCAGTGGACTTGCTATGATTTTCTATGAGTGACCAGACAAAAGTCTCTCACCACCCACAATCCGCCGTGATCAGCGTGGTGATGATACCTGGCCAAATTAAGACATGGATAAGGACACGTATGAGAACTTTGTCCTGCAGTGGACTTGCTATGATCGACCAGACAAAAGTCTCTCACCATCCCCAATGTGCAGTGATCAGCGTGCTGACGATACCTGGCCAAATTACAGACATGGATAAGGACATGTCTGAGAACTTTGTCCTGCAGTGGACTTTCTATGATTTGCTATGAGCAACCAGACAAAAGTCTCTCATTATCCCCAATCCGCAGTGATCAGCGTGGTGACGATACCTGGCCATATTACAGACATGGATAAGGACATGTCTAAGAACTTTGTCCTGCAGTGGACTTGCTATGATTTGCAATGGGCAACCAGACAAAAGTCTCTCACCACCCCGAATCCGCAGTGATCAGCGTGGTGACGATACCTGGCCAAATTACAGACATGGATAAGGACATGTTTGAGAACTTTGTCCTGCAGTGGACTTGCTATGATTTGCTATGAGCAACCAGACAAAGTCTCTCACCATCCCCAATCCGCCGTGATCAGCGCGGTGACGATACCTGGCCAAATTACAGACATGCATAAGGACATGTCTGAGAACTTTGTCCTGCAGTGGACTTGCTATGATTTGCTATGAGCGACCAGACAGAAGTCTCTCACCATCACCAATTCACAGTGATCAGCGTGGTGACGATACCTGGCCAAATTACAGACATGGAGAAGGACATGTCTAAGAACTTTGTCCTGCAGTGGACTTGCTATGATTTGCTATGAGCAACCACACAAAAGTCTTTCACCATCACCAATCCACAGTGATCAGCGTGGTGACGATACCTGGCCAAATTACAGACATGGATAAGGACATGTCTGAGAACTTTGTCCTGCAGTGGACTTGCTATGATTTGATATGAGTGACCAGACAAAAGTCTCTCACCATCACAAATCTGCAGTGATCAGCGTGGTGATAATACCTGGCCAAATTACAGACATGCATAAGGACATGTCTGAGAACTTTGTCCTGCAGTGGACTTGCTATGATTTGCTATGAGTGACCAGACAAAAGTCTCTCACCATCACAAATCTGCAGTGAACAGCGTGGTGATAATACCTGGCCAAATTACAGACATGCATAAGGACATAACTGAGAACTTTGTCCTACAGTGGACTTGCTATGATTTGCTATGAGTGATCAGACAAAAGTCTCTCACCATCACAAATCTGCAGTGATCAGCGTGTTGATAATACCTGGCCAAATTACAGACATGGATAAGGACATGTCTGAGAACTTTGTCCTGCAGTGGACTTGCTATGATTTGCTATGAGTGACCGGACAAAAGTCTCTCACCATCACAAATCTGCAGTGATCAGCGTGGTGATAATACCTGGCCAAATTACAGACATGGATAAGGATATGTCTGAGAACTTTGTCCTGCAGTGGACTTGACATGATTTGCTATGAGCAACCAGACAAAAGTCTCTTACCATCCCCAATCTGCAGTGATCAGCGTGCTGACGATACCTGGCCAAATTACAGACATGGATAAGGACATGTCCGAGAATTTTGTCCTGCAGTGGACTTGCTATGATTTGTTATGAGCAACCAGACAAAAGTCTCTCACCATCCACAATCCGCCTTGATCAGCGTGGTGACCATACCTGGCCAAATTACAGACATGGATAAAGGACATGTCTGAGAACTTTGTCCTGCATTGGACTTGATATGATTTGTTATGAGCAACCAGACAAAAGTCTCTCACCACCCCCAATCCGCCTTGATCAGCGCGGTGACGATACCTGGCCATATTATAGACATGGAAAAGGACAGGTCTGAGAACTTTGTCCTGCATTGGACTTGGTATGATTTGTTATGAGCAACCAGACAAAAGTCTCTCACCACCCCCAATCCGCCGTGATCAGCGCGGTGACGATACCTGGCCAAATTACAGACATGGATGAGGACATGTCTGAGAACTTTGTCCTGCATTGGACTTGGTATGATTTGTTATGAGCAAACAGACAAAAGTCTCTCACCACCCCCAATCCGCCGTGATCAGCGCGGGGACGATACCTGGCCAAATTACAGACATGGATAAGGACATGTCTGAGAACTTTGTCCTGCATTGGACTTGGTATGATTTGTTATGAGCAACCAGACAAAAGTCTCTCACCACCCCCAATCCGCCGTGATCAGCGCGGTGACGATACCTGGCCATATTACAGACATGGATAAGGACATGTCTGAGAACTTTGTCCTGCATTGGACTTGGTATGATTTGTTATGAGCAACCAGACAAAAGTCTCTCACCACCCCCAATCCGCAGTGATCCGCGCGGTGACGATACCTGGCCATATTACAGACATGGATAAGGACATGTCTGAGAACTTTGTCCTGCATTGGACTTGGTATGATTTGTTATGAGCAACCAGACAAAAGTCTCTCACCACCCCCAATCCGCCGTGATCAGCGCGGTGACGATACCTGGCCAAATTACAGACATGGATAAGGACATGTCTGAGAACTTTGTCCTGCAGTGGACTTGCTATGATTTGCTATGAGCGACCAGACAAAAGTCTCTCACCATCACCACTCCGCAGAGATCAGCGTGCTGACAATACTTGGCTAAATTACAGACATGGATAAGGACATGTCTGAGAATTTTGTCCTGCAGTGGACTTGCTATGATTTGCTATGAGTGACCAGACAAAAGTCTCTCACCATAACAAATCTGCAGTGATCAGTGTGGTGATAATACCTGGCCAAATTAAAGACATGCATAAGGACATGTCTGAGAACTTTGTCCTGCAGTGGACTTGCTATGATTTGCTATGAGTGACCAGACAAAAGTCTCTCACCATCACAAATCTGCAGTGATCAGCGTGGTGATAATACCTGGCCAAATTACAGACATGGATAAGGACATGACTGAGAACTTTGTCCTGCAGTGGACTTGCTATGATTTGCTATGAGTGACCGGACAAAAGTCTCTCACCATCACAAATCTGCAGTGATCAGCGTGGTGATAATACCTGGCCAAATTACAGACATGGATAAGGATATGTCTGAGAACTTTGTCCTGCAGTGGACTTGCTATGATTTGCTATGAGCAACCAGACAAAAGTCTCTTACCATCCCCAATCTGCAGTGATCAGCGTGCTGACGATACCTGGCCAAATTATAGACATGGATAAGGACATGTCCGAGAATTTTGTCCTGCAGTGGGCTTGGTATGATTTGTTATGAGCAACCAGACAAAACTCTCACCATCCAAATTCCGCCTTGATCAGCGTGGTGACCATACCTGGCCAAATTACAGACATGGATAAAGACATGTCTGAGAACTTTGTCCTGCATTGGACTTGGTATGATTTGTTATGAGCAACCAGACAAAAGTCTCTCACCACCCCCAATCCGCCTTGATCAGCGCGGTGACGATACCTGGCCATATTACAGACATGGAAAAGGACAGGTCTGAGAACTTTGTCCTGCATTGGACTTGGTATGATTTGTTATGAGCAACCAGACAAAAGTCTCTCACCACCCCCAATCCGCCGTGATCAGCGCGGTGACGATACCTGGCCAAATTACAGACATGGATAAGGACATGTATGAGAACTTTGTCCTGCATTGGACTTGGTATGATTTGTTATGAGCAACCAGACAAAAGTCTCTCACCACCCCCAATCTGCCATGATCAGCGCGGGGACGATACCTGGCCAAATTACAGACATGGATAAGGACATGTCTGAGAACTTTGTCCTGCATTGGACTTGGTATGATTTGTTATGAGCAACCAGACAAAAGTCTCTCACCACCCCCAATCCGCCGTGATCAGCGCGGTGACGATACCTGGCCATATTACAGACATGGATAAGGACATGTCTGAGAACTTTGTCCTGCATTGGACTTGGTATGATTTGTTATGAGCAACCCGACAAAAGTCTCTCACCACCCCCAATCCGCCGTGATCAGCGCGGTGACGATACCTGGCCATATTACAGACATGGATAGGGACATGTCTGAGAACTTTGTCCTGCATTGGACTTGGTATGATTTGTTATGAGCAACCAGACAAAAGTCTCTCACCACCCCCAATCCGCCGTGATCAGCGCGGTGACGATACCTGGCCAAATTACAGACATGGATAAGGACATGTCTGAGAACTTTGTCCTACAGTGGACTTGCTATGATTTGCTATGAGCGACCGGACAAAAGTCTTTCACCATCACCAATCCGCAGAGATCAGCGTGCTGACATACTTGGCTAAATTACAGACATGGATAAGGACATGTCTGAGAATTTTTTCCTGCAGTGGACTTGCTATGATTTGCTATGAGTGACCAGACAAAAGTCTCTCACAATCACAAATCTGCAGTGATCAGTGTGGTGATAATACCTGGCCAAATTACAGACATGCATAAGGACATGTCTGAGAACTTTGTCCTGCAGTGGACTTGCTATGATTTGCTATGAGCGACCAGACAAAAGTCTCTCACCATCCCCAATCCGCAGTGATCAGCGTGGTGACGATACCTGGCCAAATTACAGACATGGATGAGGACATGTCTGAGAACTTTGTCCTGCAGCGGACTTGCTATGATTTGCTATGAGCGACCAGACAAAAGTCTCTCACCATCACCAATCCGCAGTGATCTGCGTGGTTATGAAAACTGGCCAAATTACAGACATGGATAAGGACATGTCTGAGAACTTTGTCCTGCAATGGACTTGGTATGATTTGCTATGAGCGACCAGACAAAAGTCTCTCACCATCACAAATCCGCAGTGATCAGCGTGGTGATGAAAACTGGCCAAATTACAGACATGGATAAGGACATGTCAGAGAACTTTGTCCTGCAGTGGACTTGCTATGATTTGCTATGAGCAACCAGACAAAAGTCTCTCACCACCCCCAATCCGCCGAGATCAGCGTGGTGACGATACCTGGCCAAATTACAGACATGGATAAGGACATGTCTGAGAACTTTGTCCTGCATTGGACTTGCTATGATTTGTTATGAGCAACCAGACAAAAGTCTCTCACCACCCCCAATCCGCCGTGATCAGCGCGGTGACGATACCTGGCCAAATTACAGACATGGATAAGGACATGTCTGAGAACTTTGTCCTGCAGTGGACTTGCTATGATTTGCTATGAGCAACCAGACAAAAGTCTCTCACCATCCCCAATCCGCAGTGATCAGCGTGCTGACGATACCTGGCCAAATTACAGACATGGATAAGGACATGTCTGAGAACTTTGTCCTGCAGTGGACTTGCTATGATTTGCTATGAGCGACCAGACAAAAGTCTCTCACCATCCCCAATCCAGTGATCAGCGTGCTGACGATACCTGGCCAAATTACAGACATGGATAAGGACATGTCTGAGAACTTTGTCCTGCAGTGGACTTGCTATGATTTGCTATGAGCGACCAGACAAAAGTCTCTCACCACCCCCAATCCGCCGTGATCAGCGTGGTGACGATACCTGGCCAAATTACAGACATGGATAAGGACATGTCTGAGAACTTTGTCCTGCAGTGGACTTGCTATGATTTGCTATGAGCAACCAGACAAAAGTCTCTCACCATCCCCAATCCGCCGTGATCAGCGTGGTGATGATACTGGCCAAATTACAGACATGGATAAGGACATGTCTGAGAACTTTGTCCTGCAGTGGACTTCTATGATTTGCTATGAGCACCAGACAAAAGTCTCTCACCATCCCCAATCTGCAGTGATCAGCGTGTGACGATACCTGGCCAAATTACAGACATGGATAAGGACATGTCAGAGAATTTTGTCCTGCAGTGGACTTGCTATGATTTGCAATGAGAAACCAGACAAAAGTCTCTCACCACCCCCAATCCACAGTGATCAGCGTGGTAACGATACCTGGCCAAATTACAGACATGGATAAGGACATGTCTGAGAATTTTGTCCTGCAGTGGACTTGCTATGATTTGCAATGAGAAACCAGACAAAAGTCTCTCACCACCCCCAATCCACAGTGATCAGCGTGGTAACGATACCTGGCCAAATTACAGACATGGATAAGGACATGTCTGAGAACTTTTTCCAGCAGTGGACTTGCTATGATTTGCTATGAGCAACGAGACTAAAGTCTCTCACCATCCCCAATCCGCCGTGATCAGCGTGGTGAGGATACCTGGCCAAATTACAGACATGGATAAGGACATGTCTGAGAATTTTGTCCTGCAGTGGACTTGCTATGAATTGCTATGAGCAACCAGACAAAAGTCTCTCACCAACCCCATCCGCCGTGATCAGCGTGGTGAGGATACCTGGCCAAATTACAGACATGCATAAGGACATGTCTGAGAATTTTGTCCTGCAGTGGACTTGCTATGATTTGCTATGAGCAACCAGACAAAAGTCTCTTACCATCCCCAATCCGCAGTGATCAGCGTGCTGACGATACCTGGCCAAATTACAGACATGGATAAGGACATGTCTGAGAATTTTGTCCTGCAGTGGACCTTCTATGATTTGCTATGAGTGACCAGACAAAAGTCTCTCACCATCCCCAATCTACAGTGATCAGCGTGCTGACGATACCTGGCCAAATTACAGACATGGATAAGGACATGTCTGAGAACTTTGTCCTGCAGTGGACTTGCTATGATTTGCTATGAGCAACCAGACAAAAGTCTCTCACCATCCCCAATCCGCCGTGATCAGCGTGCTGACGATACCTGGCCAAATTACAGACATGGATAAGGACATGTCTGAGAACTTTGTCCTGCAGTGGACTTGCTATGATTTGCTATGAGAACCAGACAAAAGTCTCTCACCATCACCAATCCGCAGTGATCAGCGTGGTGACGATACCTGGCCAAATTACAGACATGGATAAGGACATGTCTGAGAACTTTGTCCTGCAGTGGACTTGCTATGATTTGCTATGAGTGACCAGACAAAAGTCTCTCACCATCACAATCTGCAGTGATCAGCGTGGTGACGATACCTGGCCAAATTACAGACATGGATAAGGACATGTCTGAGAACTTTGTCCTGCAGTGGACTTGCTATGATTTGCAATGAGAAACCAGACAAAAGTCTCTCACCATCACCAATCCGCAGTGATCAGCGTGGTGACGATACCTGGCCAAATTACAGACATGGATAAGGACATGTCTGAGAACTTTGTCCTGCAGTGGACTTGCTATGATTTGCTATGAGTGACCAGACTAAAAGTCTCTCACCATCACAAATATGCAGTGATCAGCGTGGTGACGATACCTGGCCAAATTACGGACATGGATAAGGACATGTCTGAGAACTTTGTCCTGCAGTGGACTTGCTATGATTTGCTATGAGCAACCACACAAAAGTCTCTCACCATCCCCAATCCGCCGTGATCAGCGTGGTGACGATACCTGGCCAAATTACGGACATGGATAAGGACATGTCTGAGAACTTTGTCCTGCAGTGGACTTGCTATGATTTGCTATGAGAAACCAGACAAAAGTCTGTCACCATCACCAATCCGCAGAGATCAGCGTGGTGATAATACCTGGCCATATTACAGACATGCATAAGGACATGTCTGAGAACTTTGTCCTGCAGTGGACTTGCTATGATTTTCTATGAGTGACCAGACAAAAGTCTCTCACCATCACAATCCGCAGTGATCAGCGTGGTGACGATACCTGGCCAAATTACAGACATGGATAAGGACATGTCTGAGAACTTTGTCCTGCAGTGACTTGCTATGATTTGCTATGAGCAACCAGACAAAAGTCTCTCACCATCCCCAATCCGCAGTGATCAGCGTGGTGACGATACCTGGCCAAATTACAGACATGGATAAGGACATGTCTGAGAACTTTGTCCTGCAGTGGACTTGCTATGATTTGCTATGAGCAACCAGACTAAAGTCTCTCACCATCCCAATCCGCAGAGATCAGCGTGGTGACGATACCTGGCCAAATTACAGACATGGATAAGGACATGTCTGAGAACTTTGTCCTGCAGTGGACTTGCTATGATTTGCTATGAGTGACCAGACAAAAGTCTCTCACCATCACAATCCGCAGTGATCAGCGTGGTGACGATACCTGGCCAAATTACAGACATGGATAAGGACATGTCTAGAACTTTGTCCTGCAGTGGACTTGCTATGATTTGCTATGAGGCAACCAGACAAAAGTCTCTCACCATCCCCAATCCGCAGTGATCAGCGTGGTGACGATACCTGGCCAAATTACAGACATGGATAAGAACATGTCTGAGAACTTTGTCCTGCAGTGGACTTGCTATGATTTGCTATGAGCAACCAGACTAAAGTCTCTCACCATCCTCAATCCGACATGATCAGCGCGGTGACGATACCTGGCCAAATTACAGACATGGATAAGGACATGTCTGAGAACTTTGTCCTGCAGTGGACTTGCTATGATTTGCTATGAGCGACCAGACAAAAGTCTCTCACCATCACAATCCGCCGTGATCAGCGTGGTGATGAAAACTGGCCAAATTACAGACATGGATAAGGACATGTCTGAGAACTTTGTCCTGCAGTGGACTTGCTATGATTTGCTATGAGTGACCAACCACAAAGTCTCTCACCATCCCAATCCGCATGATCAGCGTGGTGACGATACCTGGCCAAATTACAGACATGGATAAGGACATGTCTGAGAACTTTGTCCTGCAGTGGACTTGCTATGATTTGCTATGAGCAACCAGACAAAAGTCTCTCACCATCCCAATCCGCAGTGATCAGCGTGGTGACGATACCTGGCCAAATTACAGACATGGATAAGGACATGTCTGAGAACTTTGTCCTGCAGTGGACTTGCTATGATTTGCTATGACGACCAGACAAAAGTCTCTCACCATCCCCAATCCGCAGTGATCAGCGTGGTGAGATACCTGGCCAAATTACAGACATGGATAAGGACACGTATGAGAACTTTGTCCTGCAGTGGACTTGCTATGATTTGCTATGAGCGACCAGACAAAAGTCTCTCACCATCACAATCCGCAGTGATCAGCGTGGTGATGAAAACTGGCCAAATTACAGACATGGATAAGGACATGTCTGAGAACTTTGTCCTGCAGTGGACTTGCTATGATTTGCTATGAGCGACCAGACAAAAGTCTCTCACCATCCCAATCCGCAGTGATCAGCGTGGTGATGAAAACTGGCCAAATTACAGACATGGATAAGGACATGTCTGAGAACTTTGTCCTGCAGTGGACTTGCTATGATTTGCTATGAGCACCAGACAAAAGTCTCTCACCATCCCCAATATGCAGTGATCAGCGTGGTGATGATACCTGGCCAAATTACAGACATGGATAAGGACATGTCTGAGAACTTTGTCCTGCAGTGGACTTGCTATGATTTGCTATGAGCGACCAGACAAAAGTCTCTCACCATCCAATCCGCAGTGATCAGCATGGTGATGAAAACTGGCCAAATTACAGACATGGATAAGGACATGTCTGAGAACTTTGTCCTGCAGTGGACTTGCTATGATTTGCTATGAGCGACCAGACAAAAGTCTCTCACCATCCCCAATCCGCAGTGATCAGCGTGGTGATACCTGGCCAAATTACAGACATGGATAAGGACATGTCTGAGAACTTTGTCCTGCAGTGGACTTGCTATGATTTGCTATGAGCGACCAGACAAAAGTCTCTCACCATCACAAATCCGCAGTGATCAGCGTGGTGATGAAAACTGGCCAAATTACAGACATGGATAAGGACATGTCTGAGAACTTTGTCCTGCAGTGGACTTGCTATGATTTGCTATGAGCGACCAGACAAAAGTCTCTCACCATCCCCAATCCGCAGTGATCAGCGTGGTGATGAAAACTGGCCAAATTACAGACATGGATAAGGACATGTCTGAGAACTTTGTCCTGCAGTGGACTTGCTATGATTTGCTATGAGCGACCAGACAAAAGTCTCTCACCATCACAATCCGCAGTGATCAGCGTGGTGATATACCTGGCCAAATTACAGACATGGATAAGGACATGTCTGAGAACTTTGTCCTGCAGTGGACTTGCTATGATTTGCTATGAGCGACCAGACAAAAGTCTCTCACCATCACCAATCCGCAGTGATCAGCGTGGTGATGAACTGGCCAAATTACAGACATGGATAAGGACATGTCTGAGAACTTTGTCCTGCAGTGGACTTGCTATGATTTGCTATGAGCGACCAGACAAAAGTCTCTCACCATCCCCAATCCGCAGTGATCAGCGTGGTGACGATACCTGGCCAAATTACAGACATGGATAAGGACATGTCTGAGAACTTTGTCCTGCAGTGGACTTGCTATGATTTGCTATGAGCGACCAGACAAAAGTCTCTCACCATCCCAATCCGCAGTGATCAGCGTGGTGACGATACCTGGCCAAATTACAGACATGGATAAGGACATGTCTGAGAACTTTGTCCTGCAGTGGACTTGCTATGATTTGCTATGAGCGACCAGACAAAAGTCTCTCACCATCCCCAATCCGCAGTGATCAGCGTGCTGACGAAAACTGGCCAAATTACAGACATGGATAAGGACATGTCTGAGAACTTTGTCCTGCAGTGGACTTGCTATGATTTGCTATGAGCGACCAGACAAAAGTCTCTCACCATCACCAATCCGCAGTGATCAGCGTGGTGATAAACTGGCCAAATTACAGACATGGATAAGGACATGTCTGAGAACTTTGTCCTGCAGTGGACTTGCTATGATTTGCTATGAGCGACCAGACAAAAGTCTCTCACCATCCCAATCCGCAGTGATCAGCGTGGTGACGATACCTGGCCAAATTACAGACATGGATAAGGACATGTCTGAGAACTTTGTCCTGCAGTGGACTTGCTATGATTTGCTATGAGCGACCAGACAAAGTCTCTCACCATCCCAATCCGCAGTGATCAGCGTGGTGACGATACTGGCCAAATTACAGACATGGATAAGGACATGTCTGAGAACTTTGTCCTGCATGGACTTGCTATGATTTGCTATGAGCGACCAGACAAAAGTCTCTCACCATCACCAATCCGCAGTGATCAGCGTGACGATACCTGGCCAAATTACAGACATGGATAAGGACATGTCTGAGAACTTTGTCCTGCAGTGGACTTGCTATGATTTGCTATGAGCGACCAGACAAAAGTCTCTCACCATCACAATCCGCAGTGATCAGCGTGCTGACAATACTGGCCAAATTACAGACATGGATAAGGACATGTCTGAGAACTTTGTCCTGCAGTGGACTTGCTATGATTTGCTATGAGCGACCAGACAAAAGTCTCTCACCATCACAATCTGCAGTGATCAGCTGGTGATATACCTGGCCAAATTACAGACATGGATAAGGACATGTCTGAGAACTTTGTCCTGCAGTGGACTTGCTATGATTTGCTATGAGCGACCAGACAAAAGTCTCTCACCATCACCAATCCGCAGTGATCAGCATGGTGACGATACCTGGCCAAATTACAGACATGGATAAGGACATGTCTGAGAACTTTGTCCTGCAGTGGACTTGCTATGATTTATGAGGAACCAGACAAAAGTCTCTCACCATCCCCAATCCGCAGTGATCAGCATGGGACGATACCTGGCCAAATTACAGACATGGATAAGGACATGTCTGAGAACTTTGTCCTGCAGTGGACTTGCTATGATTTGCTATGAGCACCAGACAAAAGTCTCTCACCATCCCAATCCGCAGTGATCAGCGTGGTGAGATACCTGGCCAAATTACAGACATGGATAAGGACATGTCTGAGAACTTTGTCCTGCAGTGGACTTGCTATGATTTGCTATGAGCGACCAGACAAAAGTCTCTCACCATCCCAATCCGCAGTGATCAGCGTGGTGAGATACCTGGCCAAATTACAGACATGGATAAGGACATGTATGAGAACTTTGTCCTGCAGTGGACTTGCTATGATTTGCTATGAGCAACCAGACAAAAGTCTCTCACCATCCCCAATCCGCAGTGATCAGCGTGGTGACGATACCTGGCCAAATTACAGACATGGATAAGGACATGTCTGAGAACTTTGTCCTGCAGTGGACTTGCTATGATTTGCTATGAGCAACCAGACAAAAGTCTCTCACCATCCCCAATCCGCCGTGATCAGCGTGTGACGATACCTGGCCAAATTACAGACATGGATAAGGACATGTCTGAGAACTTTTGTCCTGCAGTGGACTTGCTATGATTTGCTATGAGCACCAGACAAAAGTCTCTCACCATCCCCAATCCGCAGTGATCAGCGTGCTGACGATACCTGGCCAAATTACAGACATGGATAAGGACATGTCTGAGAACTTTGTCCTGCAGTGGACTTGCTATGATTTGCTATGAGCGACCAGACAAAAGTCTCTCACCATCCCCAATCCAGTGATCAGCGTGGTGACGATACCTGGCCAAATTACAGACATGGATAAGGACATGTCTGAGAACTTTGTCCTGCAGTGGACTTGCTATGATTTGCTATGAGCAACCAGACAAAAGTCTCTCACCATCACCAATCCGCAGTGATCAGCGTGGTGACGATACCTGGCCAAATTACAGACATGGATAAGGACATGTCTGAGAACTTTGTCCTGCAGTGGACTTGCTATGATTTGCTATGAGCAACCAGACAAAGTCTTCACCATCCCCAATCCGCAGAGATCAGCGTGCTGACGATACCTGGCCAAATTACAGACATGGATAAGGACATGTCTGAGAACTTTGTCCTGCAGTGGACTTGCTATGATTTGCTATGAGCAACCAGACAAAGTCTCTCACCATCCCCAATCCGCCGTGATCAGCGTGGTGACGATACCTGGCCAAATTACAGACATGGATAAGGACATGTCTGAGAACTTTGTCCTGCAGTGGACTTGCTATGATTTGCTATGAGCAACCAGACAAAAGTCTCTCATCACCCCCAATCCACGTGATCAGCGTGGTGACGATACCTGGCCAAATTACAGACATGGATAAGGACATGTCTGAGAACTTTTCCTGCAGTGGACTTGCTATGATTTGCTATGAGCAACCAGACAAAAGTCTCTCACCATCACCAATCCACAGTGATCAGCGTGGTGACGATACCTGGCCAAATTACAGACATGGATAAGGACATGTCTGAGAACTTTGTCCTGCAGTGGACTTGCTATGATTTGCTATGAGCACCAGACAAAAGTCTCTCACCATCCCCAATCTACAATGATCAGCGTGGTGACGATACCTGGCCAAATTACAGACATGGATAAGGACATGTCTGAGAACTTTGTCCTGCAGTGGACTTGCTATGATTTGCTATGAGCACCAGACAAAAGTCTCTCACCATCCCCAATCCGCAGTGATCAGCGTGGTGACGATACCTGGCCAAATTACAGACATGGATAAGGACATGTCTGAGAACTTTGTCCTGCAGTGGACTTGCTATGATTTGCTATGAGAACCAGACAAAAGTCTCTCACCATCACCAATCCGCAGTGATCAGCGTGGTGACGATACCTGGCCAAATTACAGACATGGATAAGGACATGTCTGAGAACTTTGTCCTGCAGTGGACTTGCTATGATTTGCTATGAGCAACCAGACAAAAGTCTCTCACCATCCACAATCCGCCTGATCAGCGTGGTGACGATACCTGGCCAAATTACAGACATGGATAAGGACATGTCTGAGAACTTTGTCCTGCAGTGGACTTGCTATGATTTGCTATGAGCAACCAGACAAAAGTCTCTCACCATCCCCAATCCACCGTGATCAGCGCGGTGACGATACCTGGCCAAATTACAGACATGGATAAGGACATGTCTGAGAACTTTGTCCTGCAGTGGACTTGCTATGATTTGCTATGAGCGACCAGACAAAAGTCTCTCACCATCACCAATCCACAGTGATCAGCGTGGTGACGATACCTGGCCAAATTACAGACATGGATAAGGACATGTCTGAGAACTTTGTCCTGCAGTGGACTTGCTATGATTTGCTATGAGTGACCAGACAAAAGTCTCTCACCATCACAATCTGCAGTGATCAGCGTGGTGACGATACCTGGCCAAATTACAGACATGGATAAGGACATGTCTGAGAACTTTGTCCTGCAGTGGACTTGCTATGATTTGCTATGAGTGACCAGACAAAAGTCTCTCACCATCCCACAATCCGCCGTGATCAGCGTGGTGATGATACCTGGCCAAATTACAGACATGCATAAGGACATGTCTGAGAACTTTGTCCTGCAGTGGACTTGCTATGATTTGCTATGACCAGACAAAAGTCTCTCACCATCCCCAATGTGCAGTGATCAGCGTGGTGACGATACCTGGCCAAATTACAGACATGGATAAGGACATGTCTGAGAACTTTGTCCTGCAGTGGACTTGCTATGATTTGCTATGAGCAACCAGACAAAAGTCTCTCACCATCCCCAATCCGCAGTGATCAGCGTGGTGACGATACCTGGCCAAATTACAGACATGGATAAGGACATGTCTGAGAACTTTGTCCTGCAGTGGACTTGCTATGATTTGCTATGAGGCAACCAGACAAAAGTCTCTCACCATCCCCAATCCGCAGTGATCAGCGTGGTGACGATACCTGGCCAAATTACAGACATGGATAAGGACATGTCTGAGAACTTTGTCCTGCAGTGGACTTGCTATGATTTGCTATGAGCAACCAGACAAAAGTCTCTCACCATCCCCAATCCGCAGTGATCAGCGTGGTGACGATACCTGGCCAAATTACAGACATGGATAAGGACATGTCTGAGAACTTTGTCCTGCAGTGGACTTGCTATGATTTGCTATGAGCGACCAGACAAAGTCTCTCACCATCACCAATCACAGTGATCAGCGTGGTGACGATACCTGGCCAAATTACAGACATGGATAAGGACATGTCTGAGAACTTTGTCCTGCAGTGGACTTGCTATGATTTGCTATGAGCAACCACACAAAAGTCTCTCACCATCACCAATCCACAGTGATCAGCGTGGTGACGATACCTGGCCAAATTACAGACATGGATAAGGACATGTCTGAGAACTTTGTCCTGCAGTGGACTTGCTATGATTTGCTATGAGCAACCAGACAAAAGTCTCTCACCATCACAATCTGCAGTGATCAGCGTGGTGACGATACCTGGCCAAATTACAGACATGGATAAGGACATGTCTGAGAACTTTGTCCTGCAGTGGACTTGCTATGATTTGCTATGAGTGACCAGACAAAAGTCTCTCACCATCACAAATCTGCAGTGATCAGCGTGGTGATAATACCTGGCCAAATTACAGACATGCATAAGGACATGTCTGAGAACTTTGTCCTGCAGTGGACTTGCTATGATTTGCTATGAGTGACCAGACAAAAGTCTCTCACCATCACAAATCTGCAGTGATCAGCGTGGTGATAATACCTGGCCAAATTACAGACATGGATAAGGACATGTCTGAGAACTTTGTCCTGCAGTGGACTTGCTATGATTTGCTATGAGTGACCGACAAAAGTCTCTCACCATCACAAATCTGCAGTGATCAGCGTGGTGATAATACCTGGCCAAATTACAGACATGGATAAGGACATGTCTGAGAACTTTGTCCTGCAGTGGACTTGACATGATTTGCTATGAGCAACCAGACAAAAGTCTCTCACCATCCCCAATCTGCAGTGATCAGCGTGGTGACGATACCTGGCCAAATTACAGACATGGATAAGGACATGTCTGAGAACTTTGTCCTGCAGTGGACTTGGTATGATTTGTTATGAGCAACCAGACAAAAGTCTCTCACCATCCACAATCCGCCTGATCAGCGTGGTGACGATACCTGGCCAAATTACAGACATGGATAAGGACATGTCTGAGAACTTTGTCCTGCATTGGACTTGCTATGATTTGTTATGAGCAACCAGACAAAAGTCTCTCACCACCCCCAATCCGCCTTGATCAGCGCGGTGACGATACCTGGCCATATTATAGACATGGATAAAGGACATGTCTGAGAACTTTGTCCTGCATTGGACTTGGTATGATTTGTTATGAGCAACCAGACAAAAGTCTCTCACCACCCCCAATCCGCCGTGATCAGCGCGGTGACGATACCTGGCCAAATTACAGACATGGATAAGGACATGTCTGAGAACTTTGTCCTGCATTGGACTTGGTATGATTTGTTATGAGCAAACAGACAAAAGTCTCTCACCACCCCCAATCCGCCGTGATCAGCGCGGGACGATACCTGGCCAAATTACAGACATGGATAAGGACATGTCTGAGAACTTTGTCCTGCATTGGACTTGGTATGATTTGTTATGAGCAACCAGACAAAAGTCTCTCACCACCCCCAATCCGCCGTGATCAGCGCGGTGACGATACCTGGCCAAATTACAGACATGGATAAGGACATGTCTGAGAACTTTGTCCTGCATTGGACTTGGTATGATTTGTTATGAGCAACCAGACAAAAGTCTCTCACCACCCCCAATCCGCAGTGATCAGCGCGGTGACGATACCTGGCCATATTACAGACATGGATAAGGACATGTCTGAGAACTTTGTCCTGCATTGGACTTGGTATGATTTGTTATGAGCAACCAGACAAAAGTCTCTCACCACCCCCAATCCGCCGTGATCAGCGCGGTGACGATACCTGGCCAAATTACAGACATGGATAAGGACATGTCTGAGAACTTTGTCCTGCAGTGGACTTGCTATGATTTGCTATGAGCGACCAGACAAAAGTCTCTCACCATCACCACTCCGCAGTGATCAGCGTGCTGACGAATACCTGGCCAAATTACAGACATGGATAAGGACATGTCTGAGAATTTTGTCCTGCAGTGGACTTGCTATGATTTGCTATGAGTGACCAGACAAAAGTCTCTCACCATAACAAATCTGCAGTGATCAGTGTGGTGATAATACCTGGCCAAATTACAGACATGCATAAGGACATGTCTGAGAACTTTGTCCTGCAGTGGACTTGCTATGATTTGCTATGAGTGACCAGACAAAAGTCTCTCACCATCACAAATCTGCAGTGATCAGCGTGGTGATAATACCTGGCCAAATTACAGACATGGATAAGGACATGACTGAGAACTTTGTCCTGCAGTGGACTTGCTATGATTTGCTATGAGTGACCGACAAAAGTCTCTCACCATCACAAATCTGCAGTGATCAGCGTGGTGATAATACCTGGCCAAATTACAGACATGGATAAGGACATGTCTGAGAACTTTGTCCTGCAGTGGACTTGCTATGATTTGCTATGAGCAACCAGACAAAAGTCTCTCACCATCCCCAATCTGCAGTGATCAGCGTGCTGACGATACCTGGCCAAATTACAGACATGGATAAGGACATGTCTGAGAACTTTGTCCTGCAGTGGACTTGGTATGATTTGTTATGAGCAACCAGACAAAACTCTCACCATCCAATTCCGCCTTGATCAGCGTGGTGACGATACCTGGCCAAATTACAGACATGGATAAAGGACATGTCTGAGAACTTTGTCCTGCATTGGACTTGGTATGATTTGTTATGAGCAACCAGACAAAAGTCTCTCACCACCCCCAATCCGCCTTGATCAGCGCGGTGACGATACCTGGCCATATTACAGACATGGATAAAGGACATGTCTGAGAACTTTGTCCTGCATTGGACTTGGTATGATTTGTTATGAGCAACCAGACAAAAGTCTCTCACCACCCCCAATCCGCCGTGATCAGCGCGGTGACGATACCTGGCCAAATTACAGACATGGATAAGGACATGTATGAGAACTTTGTCCTGCATTGGACTTGGTATGATTTGTTATGAGCAACCAGACAAAAGTCTCTCACCACCCCCAATCCGCCATGATCAGCGCGGGGACGATACCTGGCCAAATTACAGACATGGATAAGGACATGTCTGAGAACTTTGTCCTGCATTGGACTTGGTATGATTTGTTATGAGCAACCAGACAAAAGTCTCTCACCACCCCCAATCCGCCGTGATCAGCGCGGTGACGATACCTGGCCATATTACAGACATGGATAAGGACATGTCTGAGAACTTTGTCCTGCATTGGACTTGGTATGATTTGTTATGAGCAACCAGACAAAAGTCTCTCACCACCCCCAATCCGCCGTGATCAGCGCGGTGACGATACCTGGCCATATTACAGACATGGATAGGACATGTCTGAGAACTTTGTCCTGCATTGGACTTGGTATGATTTGTTATGAGCAACCAGACAAAAGTCTCTCACCACCCCCAATCCGCCGTGATCAGCGCGGTGACGATACCTGGCCAAATTACAGACATGGATAAGGACATGTCTGAGAACTTTGTCCTACAGTGGACTTGCTATGATTTGCTATGAGCGACCAGACAAAAGTCTTCACCATCACCAATCCGCAGAGATCAGCGTGCTGACAATACTGGCCAAATTACAGACATGGATAAGGACATGTCTGAGAACTTTGTCCTGCAGTGGACTTGCTATGATTTGCTATGAGTGACCAGACAAAAGTCTCTCACAATCACAAATCTGCAGTGATCAGTGTGGTGATAATACCTGGCCAAATTACAGACATGGATAAGGACATGTCTGAGAACTTTGTCCTGCAGTGGACTTGCTATGATTTGCTATGAGCGACCAGACAAAAGTCTCTCACCATCCCCAATCCGCAGTGATCAGCGTGGTGACGATACCTGGCCAAATTACAGACATGGATAAGGACATGTCTGAGAACTTTGTCCTGCAGCGGACTTGCTATGATTTGCTATGAGCGACCAGACAAAAGTCTCTCACCATCACCAATCCGCAGTGATCAGCGTGGTTATGAAAACTGGCCAAATTACAGACATGGATAAGGACATGTCTGAGAACTTTGTCCTGCAATGGACTTGGTATGATTTGCTATGAGCGACCAGACAAAAGTCTCTCACCATCACAAATCCGCAGTGATCAGCGTGGTGATGAAAACTGGCCAAATTACAGACATGGATAAGGACATGTCAGAGAACTTTGTCCTGCAGTGGACTTGCTATGATTTGCTATGAGCGACCAGACAAAAGTCTCTCACCACCCCAATCCGCAGTGATCAGCGTGGTGACGATACCTGGCCAAATTACAGACATGGATAAGGACATGTCTGAGAACTTTGTCCTGCAGTGGACTTGATATGATTTGTTATGAGCAACCAGACAAAAGTCTCTCACCACCCCCAATCCACCTGATCAGCGTGGTGACGATACCTGGCCAAATTACAGACATGGATAAGGACATGTCTGAGAACTTTGTCCTGCAGTGGACTTGGTATGATTTGCTTATGAGCAACCAGACAAAAGTCTCTCACCATCCCCCAATCCGCCGTGATCAGCGCGGTGACGATACCTGGCCAAATTACAGACATGGATAAGGACATGTCTGAGAACTTTGTCCTGCATTGGACTTGGTATGATTTGTTATGAGCAACCAGACAAAAGTCTCTCACCACCCCCAATCCGCCGTGATCAGCGTGGGACGATACCTGGCCAAATTACAGACATGGATAAGGACATGTCTGAGAACTTTGTCCTGCATTGGACTTGGTATGATTTGTTATGAGCAACCAGACAAAAGTCTCTCACCACCCCCAATCCGCCGTGATCAGCGTGGTGACGATACCTGGCCAAATTACAGACATGGATAAGGACATGTCTGAGAACTTTGTCCTGCATGGACTTGGTATGATTTGCTATGAGCAACCAGACAAAAGTCTCTCACCACCCCCAATCCGCCGTGATCAGCGTGGTGACGATACCTGGCCAAATTACAGACATGGATAAGGACATGTCTGAGAACTTTGTCCTGCAGTGGACTTTCTATGATTTGCTATGAGCAACCAGACAAAAGTCTCTCACCATCCCCAATGTGCAGTGATCAGCGTGCTGACGATACCTGGCCAAATTACAGACATGGATAAGGACATGTCTGAGAACTTTGTCCTGCAGTGGACTTGCTATGATTTGCTATGAGCAACCAGACAAAAGTCTCTCACCATCCCCAATCCGCAGTGATCAGCGTGGTGACGATACCTGGCCAAATTACAGACATGGATAAGGACATGTCTAAGAACTTTGTCCTGCAGTGGACTTGCTATGATTTGCAATGAGGCAACCAGACAAAAGTCTCTCACCACCCCGAATCCGCAGTGATCAGCGTGGTGACGATACCTGGCCAAATTACAGACATGGATAAGGACATGTCTGAGAACTTTGTCCTGCAGTGGACTTGCTATGATTTGATATGAGCAACCAGACTAAAGTCTCTCACCATCCCCAATCCGCCGTGATCAGCGCGGTGACGATACCTGGCCAAATTACAGACATGCATAAGGACATGTCTGAGAACTTTGTCCTGCAGTGGACTTGCTATGATTTGCTATGAGCGACCAGACAAAGTCTCTCACCATCACCAATTCATAGTGATCAGCGTGGTGACGATACCTGGCCATATTACAGACATGGAGAAGGACATGTCTGAGAACTTTGTCCTGCAGTGGACTTGCTATGATTTGCTATGAGCAACCACACAAAAGTCTCTCACCATCACAAATCCACAGTGATCAGCGTGGTGACGATACCTGGCCATATTACAGACATGGATAAGGACATGTCTAAGAACTTTGTCCTGCAGTGGACTTTCTATGATTTGCTATGAGCAACCAGACAAAAGTCTCTCACTATCCCCAATCCGCAGTGATCAGCGTGGTGACGATACCTGGCCATATTACAGACATGGATAAGGACATGTCTAAGAACTTTGTCCTGCAGTGGACTTGCTATGATTTGCAATGAGGCAACCAGACTAAAGTCTCTCACCACCCCGAATCCGCAGTGATCAGCGTGGTGACGATACCTGGCCAAATTACAGACATGGATAAGGACATGTCTGAGAACTTTGTCCTGCAGTGGACTTGCTATGATTTGATATGAGCAACCAGACTAAAGTCTCTCACCATCCCCAATCCGCCGTGATCAGCGCGGTGACGATACCTGGCCAAATTACAGACATGCATAAGGACATGTCTAAGAACTTTGTCCTGCAGTGGACTTGCTATGATTTGCTATGAGCGACCAGACAGAAGTCTCTCACCATCACCAATTCATAGTGATCAGCGTGGTGACGATACCTGGCCATATTACAGACATGGAGAAGGACATGTCTGAGAACTTTGTCCTGCAGTGGACTTGCTATGATTTGCTATGAGCAACCACACAAAAGTCTCTCACCATCACAAATCCACAGTGATCAGCGTGGTGACGATACCTGGCCATATTACAGACATGGATAAGGACATGTCTAAGAACTTTGTCCTGCAGTGGACTTGCTATGATTTGCAATGGGCAACCAGACAAAAGTCTCTCACCACCCCGAATCCGCAGTGATCAGCGTGGTGACGATACCTGGCCAAATTACAGACATGGATAAGGACATGTCTGAGAACTTTGTCCTGCAGTGGACTTGCTATGATTTGCTATGAGCAACCAGACTAAAGTCTCTCACCATCCCCAATCCGCCGTGATCAGCGCGGTGACGATACCTGGCCAAATTACAGACATGCATAAGGACATGTCTGAGAACTTTGTCCTGCAGTGGACTTGCTATGAGCGACCAGACAGAAGTCTCTCATCATCACCAATTCACAGTGATCAGCGTGGTGACGATACCTGGCCATATTACAGACATGAAGAAGGACATGTCTGAGAACTTTGTCCTGCAGTGGACTTGCTATGATTTGCTATGAGCAACCACACAAAAGTCTCTCACCATCACCAATCCACAGTGATCAGCGTGGTGACGATACCTGGCCAAATTACAGACATGGATAAGGACATGTCTGAGAACTTTGTCCTGCAGTGGACTTGCTATGATTTGCTATGAGTGACCAGACAAAAGTCTCTCACCATCACAAATCTGCAGTGATCAGCTTGGTGATAATACCTGGCCAAATTACAGACATGCATAAGGACATGTCTGAGAACTTTGTCCTACAGTGGACTTGCTATGATTTGCTATGAGTGACCAGACAAAAGTCTCTCACCATCACAAATCTGCAGTGATCAGCGTGGTGATAATACCTGGCCAAATTACAGACATGGATAAGGACATGTCTGAGAACTTTGTCCTGCAGTGGACTTGCTATGATTTGCTATGAGTGACCAGACAAAAGTCTCTCACCATCACAAATCTGCAGTGATCAGCGTGGTGATAATACCTGGCCAAATTACAGACATGGATAAGGACATGTCTGAGAACTTTGTCCTGCAGTGGACTTGCTATGATTTGCTATGAGCAACCAGACAAAAGTCTCTTACCATCCCCAATCTGCAGTGATCAGCGTGCTGACGATACCTGGCCAAATTACAGACATGGATAAGGACATGTCTGGGAATTTTGTCCTGCAGTGGACTTGGTATGATTTGTTATGAGCAACCAGACAAAAGTCTCTCACCATCCACAATCCGCCTTGATCAGTGTGGTGACCTTACCTGGCCAAATTACAGACATGGATAAAGACATGTCTGAGAACTTTGTCCTGCATTGGACTTGGTATGATTTGTTATGAGCAACCAGACAAAAGTCTCTCACCACCCCCAATCCGCCGTGATCAGCGCGGTGACGATACCTGGCCATATTACAGACATGGAAAAGGACATGTCTGAGAACTTTGTCCTGCATTGGACTTTGTATGATTTGTTATGAGCAACCAGACAAAAGTCTCTCACCACCCCCAATCCGCCGTGATCAGCGCGGTGACGATACCTGGGCAAATTACAGACATGGATAAGGACATGTCTGAGAACTTCGTCCTGCATTGGACTTGGTATGATTTGTTATGAGCAACCAGACAAAAGTCTCTCACCACCCCCAATCCGCCGTGATCAGCGCGGTGACGATACCTGGCCATATTACAGACATGGATAAGGACATGTCTGAGAACTTTGTCCTGCATTGGACTTGGTATGATTTGGTATGAGTAACCAGACAAAAGTCTCTCACCACCCCCAATCCGCCGTGATCAGTGCGGTGACGATACCTGGCCATATTACAGACATGGATAAGGACATGTCTGAGAACTTTGTCCTGCATTGGACTTGGTATGATTTGTTATGAGCAACCAGACAAAAGTCTCTCACCACCCCCAATCCGCCGTGATCAGCGCGGTGACGATACCTGACCAAATTACAGACATGGATAAGGACATGTCTGAGAACTTTGTCCTGCAGTGGACTTGCTATGATTTGCTATGAGCAACCAGACAAAAGTCTCTCACCATCCACAATCCGCCTTGATCAGCGTGGTGACCATACCTGGCCAAATTACAGACATGGATAAGGACATGTCTGAGAACTTATTCCTGCAGTGGACTTGCTAAGATTTGCAATAAGCAACCAGACAAAAGTCTCTCACCATCACCAATCCACAGTGATCAGCGTGGTGACGATACCTGGCCAAATTACAGACATGGATAAGGACATGTCTGAGAACTATGTCCTGCAGTGGACTTGCTATGATTTGCTATGAGCAACCAGACAAAAGTCTCTCACCACCCCCAATCCGCCGTGATCAGCGTGGTGAGGATACCTGGCCAAATTACAGACATGGATAAGGACATATCTGAGAATTTGGTCCTGCAGTGGACTTGCTATGATTTGCTATGAACAACCAGACAAAAGTCTCTCACCATCCCCAATCCGCAGTGATCAGCGTGCTGACGATACCTGGCCAAATTACAGACATGGATAAGGACATGTATGAGAACTTTGTCCTGCAGTGGACTCCAGCGATAAAAACATTCTGTAGTATTAGCAGTAGTAGTAGTGAGAGAGAGAGAGAGAGAGAGAGAGAGAGAGAATCCCTGTATATCTAATAGCATTAAAGGTATGCATTAGATTATACAAATTTTCAAAGAACCGTGAGTTCTATATATTCCTATCAAGGGAGGGGAGATCAGTTCTTCAAGAGATTAATGTTATTAATATTATTAGGTTAACTACAACCTTAGCTCAAAAATCCGGATGCCATAAGCACAAGGGCTTAAACAGGGAAAATAGCCTAGTGAGGAAAGGAAATAAAGAAATAAATAAATTACAAGAGAAATAATGAACATTTAGTATCAAATACTTTAAGAACAGTAACAACATTAAAATAGATCTTTCATACATAAACTCAGCCTGTTCAGCATAAAAACCTTCCCGGCAATTTTGAACTACTGAAGATAGTGACATGCAAACTAGAAATGGGGTCCCAGTGACACCCTCTAACCTAAATAGTATTTAAGCCAGGACTCAAAGGAGAAAGTGAAAACCAAAATTAATTCCAGGATTTCCAGGCGGCAACTGGAACTACTGTCTCATTCTGTCCCAGAAGGTGAAGCTTCAATTCACCTGAGCGCACCGGTCCTTGAAGTTCGGCCCGAATTTCAGTTATTTGACACAAGGCCCCTTTGAACGTAAGGTGATTTAGTTGAAGCACTCTCTCTCTCTCTCTCTCTCTCTCTCTCTCTCTCTCTCTCTCTCTCTCTCTCTCTCTCTCTCTCTCTCTTTTGTTGTTTTATATCTTCTCATTTAATCAATTTCTCAATAAAAATCTAATTTAGTTAAAATGTCTCTAGCATTCGGTAACAAACCTGTACAATACAAATATATTTCATTATTCAACTCTCATTTTTGTCTAATACCACAGATAAAAAAGCTATCAATTTCACTTTGGTCCTAAATTTGTTATAAATTATTCAAAAGAATAATCTAAAATCCTATATTATCATTTTAATAAATCTTCAAAATAAACTTATCCCAGAAAAAAATAAAAAATTTTTTTTTTATAGTTTCCATGGTGTAATACAATAATCTTACTCTGGCTAATACAACACTGGCGTGAAAGTAGATGCCTTTCAAAATCAGCCAAATCCTCTGACAATTATCTCAGGCCAATAAAAGTAGAGAGAGAGAGAGAGAGAGAGAGAGAGAGAGAGAGAGAGAGAGAGAGAGAGAGAGAGAGAGAGAGAGAGAGAGAGAGTAAATCTTATTAACCAACTCCTTTCTAAAGACTCTCTTCCAATCCTCTTTCCGTCTAGAGCTTGAAGAGAATTGTCTGTGAAATAAATTTATATATATCTCAACTTCCTTCCCGGACTTCGTCGTTGTGACATATTACGCGTTAGATACTAGTATAGGCTTTAGGCCTACTGTAGGCGACCTGGGTCTTATTACGGCTTAATCCTGGCAATGCGTTCTCGGATGCAATCACTTTCTGTTTTGATTTAAGTTGGGACCACTTCCATCCAGGGACATTTTAACGCAGTTAATAGATTTCTCCAGTACATAAGGGTCGACTGAAGCAGACAGCAGAGCATCAATTACGCGAAGTCTCTCAGAATGCAAAGCTTCATTTACATGACGAATCTCCCAGACTACAGAGCTTCAATTACACTACGAGTCTCCCAGACTACAAAATTCAATTCAAGAGTCTCCTAGATTGCAGAGCTTCAATTACACAAATAGTCTCCCAGACTGCAGAGCTTCAATTTAAGTGTCTCCCAGAATGCAGAGCTTCAATGAAACCCGTCTCACAGAATGCAGAGCTTCAATTCAAGAGTCTCCCAGATTGCAGAATTTCAATTACACGACGAGTCTCCAAGAATACAAAGACAAATATTCAATTAAACGAGTCTCCACACTGCAGAGCTTCAATTCAAGTGTCTCCCAGATTGCAGAATTTCAATTACACGACGAGTCTCCAAGAATACAAAGACAAAGATTCAATTAAACGAGTCTCCACACAGCAGAGCTTCAATTCAAGAGTCTCCCAGATTGCAGAATTTCAATTACACGACGAGTCTCCAAGAATACAAAGACAAAGATTCAATTAAACGAGTCTCCACACTGCAGAGCTTCAATTCAAGTGTCTCCCAGATTGCAGAGCTTTAATTACACGACGATTTTCCCAGACTGCATATTTTCAATACAATTCTCCCAGATTGCTGAACTTAAATTTCATGATGAGACTCCCAGATTCCAGAGCTTCAATTACACGACGAATCTCTCAGACTGAAGATCTTCAATTACATGGTGAGTCTTACAGACTGAAGAGCTTCAATTACATGATGAGACTCCCAGACCCCAGATCTTCAATTACACGGCGAGTCTCCAAGACTCCAGAGCTTCAATTACGTGATGAGACTCCCAGACTCCAGATCTTCAATTACAAGGCGATCTCCCAGACTCCACAGCTTCAATTACATGATGAGACTACCAGACTCCAGAGCTTCAATTACATGATGAGACTCACAGACTCCAGATCTTCAATTACACGGCGAGTCTCCCAGACTCCAAAGCTTCAATTACGTGGCAAATCTCCCACACTCCAGAGCTTCAATTACATGACGAATCTCCAAGACATCAGAGCTTCAATTACACGTCGAATCTTCCTGACTGCAAAGCTTCAATTACACGAAGTCTCTCAGAATGCAAAGCTTCAATTACACGACAAGTGTCCCAGCAGTATTCCTTATCTTTTCATGAAGCATTTATGATTTTGGGGTAGACCGCCAGGAGCTGGGGCCTAGGAGGCCACTCAGCGTCCAATAGTTACTGTGGTAAAACGCTAGAGTCACTATAAGTAAATGAAAATGGTTTGGAGAACAGGAGAAAAACGAAGCGAGACCGGGGACAAAGTAACAGAATACAAAGTAAGTGCAGCTTAAGGCCTCTGGAACGCAGCAAAAACCCTGAAGTAATACCTACAGTACAATGGCCCCTTTGTTGTACACTGACAAAACTAATAATCCACACAGCCCCCTAACCCTTAGTCCTTATATTTGGTGCAGTTCCTAGACAAAGACTTAGAAGAGACATCTCTTCAAAAGAAAAGGCCAAGATATTGACACATTGTGGGACACAAACGTATTCAAATCTGTCACAAAAGCAGCTCTTTAGCTGCACTGCTCTATCTTGCCAATAGAGAAGCCTCCAAAGATCTTGAGTAGGTATGCACATAAAAGGGCTCAGTAAGGAAAGTCACTGGTTTAAAAGATGACAAACCCACTTACTTATCAAAACTATTAAAATACTGGCTAGAGAGGAGTTCAGTTAATGGCTACTTATCCATTCAAAATTTTTGTAAAGTTATTCATTCTATCACCTACTGTTCATTCTGAATTAAGCTATTAACTTTGACTAAATTTATATAAAATTGTCTAAGTAATTTAACGTTAAATGTTAATAATTCATTCAACTACAATTTAATATCAAGTAAATTATCTACTCAAGTTTCATTTAAATGAGACTAAAATGCTCACTCAAATCACTTCAAATTATTAGCAAATTATTGACTCATCAACTGAAATGGCATTATTCAATTATTTATAATGAAGCTTAAAGCACAAGAAAAATTCTAAGGGAATATTTCAGAATTTTCTCTTATGAATTACCTTTTAAATTGGACAATCAACCTTTTCCATTCTTTTTAGAAGGCTTTGTCGGATATTTATATTCTCTCTCTTTCACCGAATCAACGTACCTAATTTATATCCGGGCATAGTATATGGATAATTATATGTTCATATAGTTAAAAAAAAAAAAACTAGTATTTAGATATAGTTATTGAAATGAGGAATATCATTGCCTCCATGAAGGATCAATATATAGTCAATGGAATATCCTTGAATTTCAAAACTACTCCGATCAAAGTTATCAGACCACCTAATACGTTGACTTTACCTTTCAGATAAAATTACTTCGGAGAGAAAAGCTGTGTAATTCGTATTTTCCTCACATCCCAAAGTTCGACGGAAGATTTCCGACCTTCGCCTTTCGCCGAATTTTATTTTCTCTTCCCGAAATTGGCTTTTCAAAATGTCCGATTGATCTCGAAGCGAGTTCTAGAAAAAAAAAATATACTTTCTTTTTATCGTTTTTTTTACTTTTGCTGTTTCATCAAGTTGTAGGAGCGTGCTTTAGGAATACTGATGAACACGGATTTGGGAAGAAAAATTATCATGGTTTTCTTTTTATAAAAATCTTTTGGCTTAGTTGAGAGAAATGTATTTCTTCTACTTCATTAATATCAAAACTTAATTTCTCTCTTCTTCTCCTAGGAAGGTTTGCATTAGCCATGCTCCTCCTGTTCTTTGGCACCGCAGGCACACTATTCTACCCGTTTCCTTATTTCCTTTCCTCATTGGGCTATTTTCCTTGTTGAAGCCCTTGGAATTATAGTATCCTGCTTTACCAACAAGGGTTGTAGCTTAGCTAGTATTATTCTTATTATTGCTTGTTAAGCTACAACCCTAGTTGGAAAAGCAGGATGCTATAAGCCCAGGGGCCCCAACAAGAAAAGAAAACAAGGAAATTTTTTTTTTTTTGAGAACAGTAACAACATTAATATAAATATTTCATATATACTCTATAAAAAAACTTCAAACAAAACAAGAGAAAGAGAAATTAGATAGAATAGTGTCCTCGAGTGTACCCTCAAGCAAGAGAACTATAACCCAAGGCAGTGGAAGACCATGGTACAGAGGCTATGGCACTACCCAGATCTAGAGAACAATGGTTTGATTTTGGATTGTCCTTCTCCTAGAAGACTCGTAGTACTTCTTTACCCTAAAGCAAAATTTTTCCTCTACAATGATGAAGTGTCTTATCCCGTCTCTATGACCCATGGGAAAATATTTTCTCTTCTTTGCAAAAAATAATTAACTTTAAGACGTTCAATTGACCTTGATTCAACTGCTCTCCTAGTTTAAACACAATGCCTTCCACATAAACATCCCTCTATTGGCTTGTAACTGTTTTGTTTATCATAATAACTGGGTCTGAGGCTTCGATATTTTCTGTCTATTCTCGAGAAATTCAAGAGATGCTCATTCCCACAAACTAATACCCAATTGCATAATCCATTGATTTTACCAAAGTTATAAAAACAGCAATAATTAGTCTTGTTTTTATACAGGTTCGATTTTCTCGTAACCTTGAGTGATTCGTCCTTCTGGTTTCATCTTAAACTGTTCTATTGAATATGGCAGTTAAATACCAACATTCCTTTGTACCCTTCCTGTTCTTGGCTTTATACCTACACGGGAACTTTTAAACTTTATTCAGATACTTTAGACCTGGCATTCTTCTCATGCCTTCTCAACGACTTCTTTTTATTTAAATTAACTTATTTGTTTGTAACACATTTTACTTTAAAATTACTTTTATCTAAACTAACTTATTTTTTTTTCTTTTTTTGCTTATGAGAGGTAACCTCCAGAGCCTAGTTAACTGCATTATTATGGCAATAAGTAAAAGTTCATTTTTTTAAAGCACGCTTTCCACATAACTGTGATTCTGAAATAAATATTTACTTGATACTAACGAACTCCAACTTCTATTCCTTTAAAGAAAGTCATTGTGGAGTTTCGTAACTCATATAAAACTTTTTTCTTTTCTTAAATTGACAACAATAGATAGCCAGCTTTCTATTGATAGGATGCCTCTTCCATCTCTTCTATATCAACAAATATCTAGAGTTATTCCAACCTTTGATGGCAATTCCAAGGTATCTGAAGATTTTTTTTTTTTCATATTGCAGTTCTCTTCACTATGGGGACATTTCATCTTTTTATTAGCCTTTTTTTCAGCCATTATTCTAATGATTTGATATATTTTCCTCTAAAAAGATCAGTATTCTTCATTTTCCTCTAGTCTAAATTATCTTTTGCTAACTTAATATTGTCCTGAACATTGTTCAGCACTGGCATGGTTAACCACAATTAATTTTTTTTACAAAGAACACTTTTATCCTATTTCAGTAAATCAAATACGGCCTTTTCCTTCTAGTGCTAAGAAATGAAATTCTGGACCCACTGCTTGTTTACCAAAATCCAATAGCTGCCGATTTCTCAAACCTTTTCGCGTCAAGTTCAATCTTTTCTTTTGTCTTACTCAGCTTTTTCTTGTCCCCCACACGGTTTAGTTAACTAAAGCCCTTAGGTTACTTGAATTATGGGTTTTCTCCTACAAAAATAAATGGTATAACCATTTCCGTTATATGGGATATTGCTAAATTGCCCTAATTCCCTCTCTCTCTCTCTCTCTCTCTCTCTCTCTCTCTCTCTCTCTCTCTCTCTCTCTCTCTCTCTCGAGAGAGAGAGAGAGAGAGAGAGAGAGAGAGAGAGAGAGAGAGAGAGAGAGTGAGAGTGAGAGAGAGATAGAGAGTGTTCGCCTCAAAGACCTATAGGGAATATGAAGGTCTATGTTCGTAACAATATACTCTGGCGTTCCTTTTTATCAGTCAGTTAAATGTCTGTAGAAATCATTGTCAAATATTTTCAAGAAAAAGAAAAGAAAAGAAAAATATACATATATTTTCATATATATATATATATATATATATATATATATATATATATATATATATATATATATATATATATAATTAAAATGAAAAGTTTCCGTAACATGCAGGTACAATGAATAAAAAATAACGAAAATCTTATCTGTTGTATCTAAACACTTCATCATTTTATTTGTAGTGAAAAACCACTTTTTCAGTTGATGAGAAATAAGTCGTTTTCCTCACGAGATCGAGATTGCAAGCAAATTATTCTCTTGCGTCACAAAACTGCTTCGTTATTAAGTCAACTATTCATCTTTTTTTTTTTTTTTTCATTCGTTTCTCAATGTTGACTTTGTTCTTTACAATAGCAGTAGTTGGGGTTCTGTGAATATTGCCGAGGTTTTCCACCTGGCTTCACCTAATTGGTTTCGTCCGTTCCCTTTGTATAATTGACACCAACGTGTGTAGCAGGTAAACCTAATTTCATTGCACCGAGGTGTTTTGAGAGAGAGAATGATGGTCAGTAGTTGTAATTTGTTTTCGAAGGGAAAAATCCTATGTAAATTGGATTATAAGCTTCGTAGGCCTTCACTATATGAACAGAGCAAGTAATATATCTAGAAAGGTTAGCCTCTACCTCCAGGTTTAAACATCGACGTAATAAGGAAAAGTTCATTTGGGTTGTGGTAGTCTAATGAAAATGTTCAAGTTCGACTCTCGCTCCAGCTCGATAGTTTATTTTAGTGTGTGCAACCTCGCCATCCTTGTGAGCTATGGAATGAAGGGTTCTGAGAACCCTATAGGTCCACCAGCTGATTCATAAGAAGCCATTGCCTGGCCATCCCTGGTCCTGCCTAGCTCATATAAATATATGGTCCGTCTCTACAGCATTGTCCTGCTAAGGCAATGTCAGTGTCCCTTGCCTATGCTATTCATGTGCGACCTTTAAATTTTCAATAGTAATAATATGGGGAAATTTGTTTTGAAAACAAAATCGTATGATTTGATTCACGGTAGGCATATACTACCAAGTGTAATCATACAGAAAAAGGGGATATGTGTTTGTAAACACTAATGTAACAAAGAGCTTAATGGTCTATTGAAAAAATTACAATTGATCATCAAATATAAAAGAGTGGCAAACAACCAATATTCACTGGCAACGGGAGACGGCAAACCTGATGAATTATATAATGAATCACAAGAGATTAAGCTGTTATAGAGTACGTTGACTATATCATAACATCAACAAAAACATGTATTTAAGACATTACGCTCTTGTAAGCGTGGATCTAAAAGTATTGCCCGTAGTCCTCGACAAAGATGAAGCGGTTTGAAAGAAAAAAAAAATATGCTCAAATGAGAGAACAAAACTTCTGTTGTGATACAACAGTGAAGCACTTCGAGTTGAAATCAGAGTATTGATAAACTTCTGTCAATAAGAATAATCTCTTCTATTTCGTGTACGAATTGTTAACCATTAAAGGTTTAAAGGCCGCTCATGAATGGCAGAGGCAAGGGACAGTGACATTGACCCAGAAAGCAGGGCAATGCTGTAGAGGATGACCATATATATATATATATATATATATATATATATATATATATATATATATATATATATATATATATATATATATATATACACACACATATACATATATATGATCAACGCCCAAGTGCCCTCTCCACACAAGCTAGGACCAAGGAGAGCCAGGCAAAGGCTACTGATAACTCAGCAGATAAACCTATAGGCTCCCTCAAAACCCCATCCTTAGCTCAAAAGAAGGGTGCGGTTGCAGTGTCCTAAGGAACTAACGACTTTGATTGATTGGTTGAATTGAGGTTTCCTGGCATCAATCGATCAATCTAACTCGTTACTTCCTTTGGTCACTGCAACCTCACAACGGGACACAATCCCCATTCTGGCGATTACCAGTCAGGGACGTTACCACATACGCCACCACAACCTTAAATTGGAACAGATGGAATAATAGGAAAATATGAAAAGAAATTATGTGGCGTCATAAATTACGGGGGTCAGTCCATCTACTATTGCAAGGAAGTCTACAATGACACAATGACGTTAAATGAATCAGATGGGTGTTAAAAGTAGTTGCTTGTTTGGTAAAAAAAAAAAAAAAAAAAGGTCTAAAGATTGGATTCAGGGACAGCTTTGATATGAAAACATATTCAAAACTACAAATATGATTATTACGGATAGGCATAAAGGGCAAATCAAGCTTCCACAAAATACACGGAAACAAATAAAGATAAATTTGAAAAAAACAGATGAATGCATGTACACAAGAATTTCATATAGAGATTCATGTGAACTGAAAGATACCTCTATTCTCACTCTGAGAACTTTCCTAATTGCCTGATACTTCATTAAATCATTGCAGAGATAGTTAAACTGATAATACCACCCTACCGCTATTGTCCATAAATTGAAGAATAATGTATCTATCTATCTATCTATATCTATATATATATATATATATATATATATATATATATATATATATATATATATATATATATATATATATCTTCACCCGAATCGAAGGGCATCGCTTCTGTCGGAAAAAAAATCCAGAAAAGAGGATTTGTGAATTTAATCTTCCATAAAACTATCATTTTTAAACACAAGACGTGAAGAGACGATCATCTAGGTATATAAGATCCAGTTTCCGTCTCCCGCCTCTGCTACTTCCGACTTACAATTCGTGGAAATACTATATGTAATTTTTCCTTAGGCCTAAATCTTGTGTGTCTACTTCTCACGGATCTTATCAGGACGGCGCGAGCGAGCTTGTGCGGGATAAAATTCGAAACAAAATCAATCGAGTTTTAGGCTTCATGAGT